>NW_026020356.1:0-5271 GCF_900185275.1 Solanum verrucosum
TCCTTGCCCGGATGTAGAGAATAGAGGTCATAGTCCTTCAGGAGCTCAATCCAACGACGCTGCCTCGAATTAAGGTCCCTCTGGCTCATGATGTACTGAAGACTCCTGTGATCAGTATAGATCTCGCATCGAACTCCATACAGTAGTGCCTCCAAATCTTAAGTGCGAAAACTACCGCCGCCAACTCTAAGTCATGGGTGGGGTAGTTGCGCTCATGAATCTTAAGCTGCCTCGACGCATAAGCAATAACCCGGCCCTGCTGCATCAATACACAACCCAAACCAACGCCGGATGCGTCACAATATACCGTGAAGCCCTCGCCCTCAACTGGAAGAGTCAATATAGGAGCGGTGGTCAATAACTCCTTGAGCCTCAAAAGCTCGCCTCACACTCCTCTGACCAAACAAAGGGAACATCCTGGCGAGTCAACCGAGTCAAAGGCGCTGCTATAGTAGAAAATCCCTCAACAAAACGCCTATAGTAGCCTGCCAATCCGACGAAGCTACGAATCTCAGTCACAGAGGTGGGCCTGTGCCAATCACGAATAGCCTCAATCTTCGCCGGATCAACCCTAATACCCTCCTTGGACACCACGTGCCCCAAGAAGGCTACAGACTCAAGCCAAAACTCGCACTTTGAGAACTTGGCATAAAGCGCTGATCTCTCAAAGTCTGGAGCACTATCCTCAAATGTTGCTCATGCTCACTCCGGCTCCGCGAGTATACCAGTATGTCATCAATGAAGACAATGACAAATAAATCAAGGTATGGCCTGAACACACGTGTCATCAAGTCCATGAAGGCGGCAGGGGCATTAGTCAACCCAAACGACATCACCAAGAACTCATAATGGCCATAACGAGTCCTAAATGCGGTCTTAGGGACGTCCGCTGCCCTAATCCTCAACTGGTGGTAGCCGGATCTTAAATCAATCTTAGAAAATACCACGGCACCCTGAAGCTGATCAAACAAATCATCAATACGAGGCATGGGGTAACGGTTCTTCACCGTCACCTTGTTCAGCTGCCTGTAGTCAATACACAATCGCATAGTACCGTCCTTCTTCTTCACGAAGAGGACTGGGGCACCCCAAGGCGATACACTAGGCCGAATGAATCCCTTACCCAAGAGATCCTGAAGCTGAACACTGAGCTCCTTGAGCTCTGCAGGAGCCATCCGATATGGCGGAATAGAAATAGGGCGAGTACCTGGCTCAAGCTCAATCGGAAAATCAACATCACGCTCTGGGGGTAGGCCAGGTAGATCAGTAGGAAACACATCTATGAAGTCACGAACAACAGGAACTGACTCAACCGGAGGAACCTCCCTACTCACATCACGTACATAGGCCAAATATGATAAGCATCCGCTAGCCACTAGCCTCCTAGCACGAATAAAAGAGATAACCCCAACTGGTGTGCTACCACGAGATCCCTGCCACACCACCGGAGGAATACCGGGAATAGCTAAGGTAACAGTCTTAGAAAAGCAATCTAAAACAGCGCGATAAGGGGATAACCAATCCATGCCCAGAATCACATCAAAATCAACCATGTCAAGCAATATAAGGTCAGCCCGGGTGTCACGCCCCTGGATAG
This sequence comes from Solanum verrucosum, assembly GCF_900185275.1. Classification (NCBI taxonomy): domain Eukaryota; kingdom Viridiplantae; phylum Streptophyta; class Magnoliopsida; order Solanales; family Solanaceae; genus Solanum; species Solanum verrucosum. The sequence goes on from NW_026020356.1 coordinate 1,598, forward strand.
TAACTAAGCAAGATCGAAATACCTGATCCACTACTAAAGACTCACCCACGGGGGTCGACACACGCAACGGCGCTACCAGAGGCTCAGACATCAAACTCAATCGAGAGGCATAGTAGACAGAAACATACGAAAAAGTAGAGCCTGGATCAAATAAAGCCAAGGCGGGCTGCTGGCATAATAACACTGTACCTGTGATCACATCGTCCGAGGACTCCGCATCTGCTCTAGCTGGAGCTGCATAAAAGTGGGCCTGGACTCCCCTACCCTGTGCATCGGCTCTGCCCCCTAATCTGCCTCCTCGGGGACCACCCCGTATACCCTGGTGACCACCCCTACGGTCCTGTCCCTGGCCTCTGCCTCTAGCTGGAGGTGCTGGCGCATGCCTAACTGCCTGTGGAGCGGGTAAGGCTAACCTGCGATGGGGACACTCGCGGGCCCAATGATCTAAATCCCCACACTCATAACACCCCTGGGACTGTCGACTGAGAGCTGGAGGTCGGCTACCCGGCCAGAAGAACCCATCTGTGAACTATCTCGGCCCCGACTAGGACCGGCACTAAAACCAATATGGCGGTGCTGATCACCCTCTGATGCCTGGAGAGCAGCCTGGAAGGGGCTACTAGACTGACCCGACTGAAACCTCTGCTGGGATCTATCATAAGACTCTCGGGGTCTGAAACGGCGCCTATCATGGCTATCCTCCTGTCTAGCTCTCTTGCCGCTGCCCCCTTGGGCCTCGCGACGGAGCTGCTCGATAGTGCGGGCATGGTCCACTACATCCAGAAATGAGCGGCCCGCTGAGACTAAAGACTGAGTCTCAATCCGCAACTGTAGTCTCAAACCCCGAACAAAACAACGAACCCTCTCCTCCTCAGTAGGTAATATCATGGCGGCATGCCTGGAGAGCTCGTGGAATCGGGCCTCATACTCTGATACTGTCATGGAGCCCTGCTCTAACCGAGCAAACTGATCTCTGAGCTGATCTCTGATGCTCCTGGGAATAAATCGGGCCAAGAAGGCCTCTGAAAACTCAGTCCATGTGACCGGTGGAGACCCAGCTGGCCTGGTCTCTAAGTATGTACGCCACCACTGCCTGGCGGGACCGTCTAACTGGTAAGCGGTGAAGTCTGCCCCTCTCGACTCCACTAAACCCAAAGTCTGTAGCCGCTCGCGGCAAGTAACTAGAAACTCGTGGGCATCCTCCCCCACTGCCCCAGAAAACCTCGGCGGTGATAGTCTAAGGAACACCCCGAGCATCTTCTGCTCCCGTAGTGGCATGACGCCCTCCAAATCGTCAGGCTGAACAACCGGTGCCGCTAGCTGCTGAACAACCGGTACCGCTGGTGTAGGCTGGCCCTGCGGTACTGGAACGGCTGGAGCTGGGGCCTGCTGCATACCCCCAATGGCAGCTAGTATCTGTACGAGCATCGCCTGTATATCTGGAGCTGCCACAGGCTCGGGCGGTGGCTGGGCTGGTCCCGGGCCCATCGGCTGCTGCTGTGCTGGAGCTGCTGGTGGCTCTATCACCGGCTCCGGAGTTTGCTCTCGGTCCTGGGCTGGTGCTGTAGCTCTGGCACGACCTCGAGGTCGGCCTCTACCCCTAGCTGGGGCCCTACCACGCGTGCGAGCCATCCCTATAAAAGAGTGGTACAAGTAAAATTTCAGAAACCGATAAGACATGCAATGCACGACAGTGATACAAAAGCGACACGTTCCTAAAGACATCATGTAGCCTCCCGAAGATAAGTAACGGACGTCTCCGTACCGATCTGCAGGACTCTACTAGACGTTAGCTCTGTACAAGTGAGACCGACGAATCTGGGCTCTGATACCAATTTGTCACGACCCGATTTATCAAGTCATGATGGCACCTACTATAACCCACCAGCAGGTAAGCCAACCCGTAACCCGGAACAACAAGTAATGGGTCTGAGGGTAGAAATTAAACAAGAGTAGGCAAATAACAATACAAACAGGCGGACGCAAACCAAAAACATATATACAAATAAAGATCCCTCCCAGAACCTGGAAGTCACTAGTACAGAGCTACTACTAAATGAGTACAAGTCCCAAAACTGGACAACAGAGACTGGACTGTCTCGAAAGGAAAAAGACAAGTCTATATATACAGATGGAGACTGAAATAGTACAAAACGCCGTGTGCTCACCCCCGTCTCCGGATAAGTCTACTCCAAGCTCGATCAACGCTGGCTACTAGTGCTCGGACCTGCATCACAAAATAGATGCAGAGCGTAGCATGAGTACCAAAACAACAGGTACCCAGTAGGCATCATCGGCCGACTGAGCAAGATAAGCAAAAGTAAACTGAAATGCAAATAAAGGGTCACATTAAGTGCAAAAAGTAGTAAATGGGGGTAAGGCCAAACATACTTCAAATCAATATTATCATATACACCACCAGATATGGATATTCAAAAAATATCAAGAGACATGCTGTCATAATCCAACACTTTCCCGAAATAAGGTCTAAGGCAGGAATTATAGAAATTTAGCATGCTCGATACCCGAACCCCTCCATACTCAAGCAAATCAATAAACAAATGCCTAAACATGCTCAATCTCACGAGAGAAAACCATAGCCTACCTTAAAGCCGATCACGCGTGCTCCAACTTCACGGTACCGGATCTTTTTCCCCTCCGAACGGTCTCCAAATGCTTCCCCACTAACAAAAGGTTAATCACCTCGTCATTACGAATATATTGACAACTAAAATTATATTTTTCGGAGGACGGACCCAAAATCGGGTCTAAAACGGAATTGGGGGCCCCACAATTAGAATCTCGAAATCGAATCCGTGGAAAACGTCCCAACTACCTTACTAAACTAATACCCCAAAATTTTAGCACAAACAGATGCCTACAACACCGCAAATCAGCCACAATAATTAAAAAGGGCAGCCCCTTGATCACCAATTTTTCGGAAAAACGAGACCCTTTCAACCCAAACAGATTATACCACGACGATCCTTGCGAAAAACTCTACAAGTTAGCCCCAAGAATGACTTAAAACGGACTTACGATGATCAAGATCTCACATTTCAAAATTCAATAACAAAACCATCCGGAAATCACACTGGCAGTGGCTAAAATTGATTTCTTACCTCAAACGAAGCCTCCCCTCGCGTTTCCGAGATCACCGCTAGATTCCCCTCGAAATTCTCTTGAAGTTTGCCTTTTGAATCACTTAATTTGGACTCAAAATGAAGAGATTAATCTCAAGTTGAAGTTGAAAAAAAAAATTGGACGAATTTCGTTCTTAAATTCTGGAAATTTCCAGATTTCACTCCTCTGCCACGTGTCGTCACGTGGCTCTGCCACGTCACCGCCGCGTCAAAATTCTACAACCCTTCAAACTTAAATTTCGATGTTTCGGACTCGTTCGGAGTCGGAAAAATACAAACCTTATATGGAATCTGATTGGAAATGATATTTCGGACTCAACGGTGAAGGCGGAATTTCCATTTGGAGCTCGCTTCGATGAAAAGTGGGTCCCACACCCAGTATCGTTTTGAACCAGATTCCACAATTGCATCTAAAGTCTCGAGAAGTGAACAAAGGGTCGTTCTAGACCAAAATCGATCTTCCGAAGCTAACCTAGCTGCCAGAATTTTCATCTGAGCACGACTTCCAAGAAGGTTGACCAAAGTCAACTT
>NW_026020357.1:700871-704459 GCF_900185275.1 Solanum verrucosum
CATCCGTAGACTGGTGTTTGTTTGTAGCATTGAACGCAAATGTATTTCTCCCATTATCCGACCTCCTAAGTGCTCTATGCTTTATTGTTGCGAGATATCTTCTCCAGTTTTTATGCGATCTGTGCGTATGTGCACTCACTATATGAACCTCCAGCAATAGTATCCAGCATTGGTTTATTGTTGTCATCCTGACCTCGATAGAAATATTCCTTCAGCGACTTATCATCAATACGGTGATCCAGAACACCTCTTATGAACGAAGTGAATTTGTCCCATGAGCTACTTACCGACTCTCCAGATAATGCCACAAAATTATTGACCCTATCTTTGTGATTAGCTTTTTGGACACTAGATAATACCTTGCTAAGAACACATCCCTCAGTTGGTTCCATGTATAGATCGAGTTATAAGGAAGCTCAGTGAACCATATAGCAGCATCGCCTGTCAGTGATAGAGGGAGCACTCTCAATCCGATGACATCCATATTCAAGTCTGGTCAACCTACACAGCTCTTGCAGACTACCCTTATCTTGGCTATGTGAGCATATGGGTCCTCCGATTGCAACCCTGAGAGAAAGCCCCTCGCTGTAAGCATCTGCGTCAAGCTACTGGTTACCACAAATGTGTGCCCCGGAGGCAGAGGAGGTAAGACTAGAGGTCCATCAGAGTCAACAATATTGGCGTTGCCCCTGTAGTTGGCATGCAGTTGTGGGTCTGGTGGACCGTGCACCCTCACTGCATTTCCCAACTGATTTTCAGCTAGACCCCGGTTTTCCCCACCAGCTACTCTATGTTGTTGTAACTCAACTGTATCATCAAGATTTACTCTGATAGGATTAACTGGAATTCCTTGATTGTTCATTCTTCGCAAAGTTCTGTTCAACTCTGGATAGTAAGGAGTAAGTGGTTCACCTTGGCTACGTGTCCTTGGCATACACTAGAGTCAGAACCTGAGAGAGACAAGAACAAAAAAGAAAAAGTAAAATTAGGAAATATTTGACTAAAGTTCAATAATGTAGTTGAAATTAATCTAAAAGCCAAAGTTTCCCCGGTAACGGCGCCAAAATTTGATACGCTCAATTACACCTCCATAAAGAATTATAAGCGATCGTTATCAAGTAAAGAACCCAACTTGTAAGTTGGGGTCGATCCCATGAGGACACTGGTTTAGACTTAACTTTAACTTACACTTATATTCGTTTAGTCAAAGTACTTCCATAAACAAGTAATAAAAAGGGGAATTTGTGAAACAAATTGTAAGAATTCAGTAAGTAATCAGTAAACAAAAGTCAATTTTTGTTGTTATCAAGATGAGAGAATTAACTAGGGTATACGTGTTCACCACAAGCTCATAACTCAGTAATCCTAGTAATAGCAATCCTTTCCTAGTGTATTACATGCAAAGTGATAAGTTAAGTATCTCTCAATCCTTGGTCTGGCATCTAGAGAATTTCACCCCGCACCTTGGTCCGGCTACGTGTGTATAATTACTAACCCTTACCTTTACCTCATATTAGACATCATCATTGATGTTTGGTTTAGTTATTACTTCGCACCAATCGACACTAGCCTATTAGATAGTATCACACTAAATCTATGTTGATAATTCTTTTCTTATTGATTACCTCCTTGGTCCGACAAGTAGCAACAAGGCAAGTTCTAACGCGTGCACTCGTTAAAAAGACTTCTAAACGAAAGATTATCAATGCATGCAAGACACTATTCAAGAATTGCTAAGTTATTAGTCATACTTTGTTAATCGCTCATCGATCCCACAACCCTAGTTGTGGAGTTTAGTTACCCATAATCATATGAAAAAAATTCATTGTTTTAGATGAAAGAATTATGAACTTACGTAGTTGAGAAAAATAAACCCTGAAATTCAACTCGAATTTCAAACCAAATCTTCAAAACTAACCTTTGGAAATCAAGAATTGCTCGGGTAGCAAAATTGATTCCCTAATCACAAAGTAAAACAAAAGTAATAATATCTAACCCCTAAACACGAGGTTTTCATGCCCTATTTATAGAAAACAAGTCCTAAACTAAAAGGGAAACAAATTAAGGAAAGTGTGTTCAGGCACGCGTCTTCATTCCACGAGACTAACTCACGGACCGTCAATGGATCTATGGTCCGTAAGTCCCTTCGTCAGCCAGGACGTAGAAAATATTTTAGCCTCCAAAAATCAGCTTCTTTGAAGCAAACGACGGACTTGCAGTACGAACCGTAGATCGCTCTACGGTCCGTCAATCCCCTTCCGTAGCTCCACACTTGGAATCTTCAAAAATCAGGTATTGGAACCCTCACAGTATCAATTTACGGATCAACAGTACGGTCCGTAGATCAATTTACGGACCGTCAATGGCCACCGTGGTTCCACACTTGGTCAGATTTCCCTGATTTACCTTGCCTGCTGATCTACGGCCATCACCTACAGAGCGTCACTGGACCTACGGTCCGTAGATCACCTCCGTAGATGCCCTTTCTACAGTTCTTTCAGCTGTCCCTTTACTTCCGCACCTAAACATCTTTCCTACAAAATATGATAAAAAGACATAAAACACCAATCCAAAAAGGCCCTAGACACACACAACTTGTAAGTGAAATGTATTAGAATTACCGTAAACTCACGATATATCAATCACAAAATATCAGTAAAGACATCAACATGAACACCATACAAGTAATGCCTCCAAATCTTTAAAGCAAACACAACTGCCTCTAGTTCTAAATCATGGGTATGATAGTTCTTTTTAAGCACTTTAAGTTGTCTTGAAGCATAGGCAATGACTTTCTCATTTTGCATAAGGACACATCCTATCCCAATTCTCGAAGCATCATAATAAACCACAAACCCATCGGTTCCTTCTGGTAAGTTCAGCACTGGAGCTGAAGTAAGTCTATATTTCAATTCCTGAAAAAAATTTCCATAAGAATTTAGCTTTCTTTTGGGTCAATGTCGTCAATGTAGAGGAAATGGAAGAAAAACCTTCCACAAACCTTCTATAGTAACCAGCTAAACACAAGAAACTTCTAATATTCGAAGAGGATGGAGGTCTAGGACAACTCTTAACCGCATCCATCTTCTTAGGATATACCTCAATACCGTTTCTAGAAAGTGTGGCCAAGAAAAGCCATACATCTTAACCAAAACTTGCACTTACTGAACTTTGCAAAGAGTTTTTGGTCCTTGAGGACTTGCAACACAATCCTCAAATGATCAGTATGCTCATCTTCACTCCTTGAATAGATCAAGATACCATCAATAAATATGAGTACGAACATATTAAGGTATCGTCTAAATACCATATTCATCAAATCCATAAATGAGGCTGGAGTGTTAGTCTAGACAATGGACATCACCAAAATCTCATAATGACCATATCAAGTTCGAAAAAACTATTTTTGGAATGTCATCCTCTTTCACCCTCAATTGGTGATAACCCGACTGGAGGTCAATCTTAGATAAGTAACTTGCTCCTTGTAATTGATCAAACAAGTCATTTATCCTTGGGAGAGGATAGTTATTCTTAATGGTAACCTTGTTCAATTGATGGTAGTCGGTACACATACGAAGTGAACCATGT
>NW_026020357.1:767275-859775 GCF_900185275.1 Solanum verrucosum
TGATGCCCTTGTTTCGCTCATCCCAAACATGTTATTCAGTTTGGGAAAAGGCTCGTGCTTTATATACTAATGATATATCTCGATTCTATGATGTGATATCTAGAATGACTAGCTTAAAGAAACAAGAATCTGATATGTCTACTTACTTGGGTCAGGTACAATCAGTCATGGAGGAATTTGACACGTTGATGCCAATCACTACAAATGTGGACAAACAACAAGAACATAGACAGACGTTGTTTCTAGTTCTTACACTAGTTGGACTCTCTACTGACCATGATTCAGTGCGTGATCAGATTTTAGCTAGTCCTACAATTCCTACAGTTGATGAATTATTCTCTCATCTACATTGTATTGTCGCGCCTCCCAGCCACAAAGTAGTTTCATCACCGACCTTTGATTCCTTTGCTCTCGCATCTCAAACCATAGAAAAACGAGTATATCAATCTATGGAGAATCGACGAGGAGGAGGTCGTCTTGGAAAACCTCGATCCAAGTGTAGTTATTGTCATAAGTCTGGACACACTCGTGACATATGTCATAATTTGCATGGTCCACCACCCAGTTATGATCCTGCTACTCTAAAGGAATATAATGAGTTCCTTCGTAATCGTGCAAGTAAGCATACATCTTCACAAGAAGCATTTGTTGCTCCGCCTGATCGATCATCCCATAATGCTCATATTGCTCAATCACAATATGATGAGTTCCTTCAATATCGAGCAAGTAAGCAAACGTCTCCATAAGTAGCTTCGGTTGTTCAACATGATGTTGTTGCGGGTAATTCTTTTGCTTGTGTTTCACAGTCTAATACTCATGGATCATGGGTCATGGACTCGAGCGCTTCTGATCATGTTTCTGGTAACAAATCACTTCTGTCAGATATTGTTTATTCACAATCTCTTCCTGCTATTACTTTGGCCAATGGGATACAAACAAAACCAAAAGGGGTTGGAAAAGCCACACCCTTATCTTCTGTCACTCTAGACTCTGTTCTTTATGTCCCTGGTTCCCTTTTTAATCTAGCATCTGTTAGTCATTTGACACGTGCCCTACATTGTGGCATAACCTTCTTTGATGATTTTTTTCTCATGCAGAACCGCAGTACGGGACAGACGATTGGCACAGGACATGAATCACAAGACCTTTACTATCTTACCTCTTCAAATTCCTTCACAGCATGCTCTGTTACAGATCCTCCGGACCTCATTCACAAACGTTTGGGACATCCGAGTCTATCTAAACTGCAACAGCTGGTGCCTAGTTTATCTAGTTTGTCCAAATTTGATTGTGAGTCGTGTCAACTTGGGAAACACACTCGTGCCACATTTTCACATGGTACTGAGAGTCGTTCAGAGTCTATTTTTTCATTAGTTCATTCTGATGTTTAGGGTCCTAGTAGAGTCAGTTCCACCTTAGGATTTCGTCATTTTGTTAGTTTCATTGATGATTATTCAAGATGTACTTGGGTTTTCTTAATGAAAAATCGTTCTGAGTTATTTTCTATATTCAAAAGTTTCTTTGCTGAAATAAAAAATCAGTTTGGTGTTTCTATTCGTACTTTTCGTAGTGATAATGCCTTAGAATACTTATCATCCCAGTTTCAGGAGTTTATGTCTCACCAAGGAATTATTCACCAAACATCTTGTCCATACACTCCTCAACAAAATGGTGTAGCGGAAAGAAAGAATAGGCATCTCATTGAGACTGCTCGCACTCTCCTCATTGAATCCCATGTTCCGTTGTGTTTTTGGGGTGATGCAGTCCTTTCATCTTGCTATTTAATTAATAGAATGCCCTCATCTTCTATTTCGAATCAGGTTCCACGTTCCATACTATATCCACAGTCACATCTCTATTCTATCCCTCCTCGTGTATTTGGGAGCACATGCTTTGTTCATAACTTATCCCCAGGAAAAGATAAATTAGCCCCTCGTGCTCTTAAATGTGTCTTTCTTGGTTACTCTCGAGTTCAAAAAGGGTATCGTTGCTATTCACATGATCTCCGCCGATATTTTATGTCGGCCGATGTAACATTCTTTGAATCTCAACCTTACTACACATCTTCTGATCATCTTGATATCTCTGAGGTCTTACCCATACCTCAGGTCTTACCTGTACCGACTTTTGAGGGACCTACGATATCTTCTCCATCTCCAGTTATAGTGCCACCACTCCTAACTTATCATCGATGTCCTCGTCCAGCAATAGTCTCAAATGATTCATGTCATGCGCCGGACCCTGCTCCTACTGTGGCCTTGCCCCCTGCTAGCCAATCGATTGCACTTCAAAAAGGTATACGATCTACTCGAAATACTAATCCCCATTATACTTTCTTGAGTTATCATCGTTTATCTTCACCCCATTATGCCTTTGTATCATCTTTGTCCTCTATTTCCATCCCTAAGACTACAGGAGAAGCACTTTCTCATTCTGGATGGAGGCAGGCTATGATTGATGAGATGTCTGCTTTACATTCGACTGGTACTTGGGAGCTTGACTCCCTTCCTACAGGTAAGTCTACTGTTGGTTGTCGTTGGGTTTATGTGGTCAAAATTGGTCCAGATGGTCAAGTCGATCGGCTTAAGGCTCGCCTTGTTGCTAAAGGGTATACTCAGATATTTGGGCTAGATTATAGTGACACTTTCGCTCCTGTGGCCAAAATAGCATCAATCCGTCTTTTTCTATCTATGGCGGCCGTTCGTCATTGGCCTCTTCATCAGTTGGACATTAAGAATGCTTTTCTGCATGGTGATCTTGAGGAAGAAGTCTATATGGAGCAACCATCTGGTTTTGTTGCTCAAGGGGAGTCTAGAAGCCTTGTATGTCGATTGCGTTGGTCACTATATGGTCTAAAACAGTCTCCTCGAGCTTGGTTTGGAAAGTTCAGCACAGTAATTCAGAAGTTTGGCATGACTCGTAGTGGCGCTGATCACTCTGTGTTTTATCGGCATTCAACACCAAATCTGTGTATTTATTTGGTTGTTTACGTTGATGATATCATTATCACCGGCAATGAGAATGAACTATTTTTCCACAATCAGCAGTGGTGCAAATCATACTGTGGCTACTAAGCTTTTGCAAAGTAATCTTATAGTGCCTGTTTAGATCAGTGTCATTAAAGGCGAGCGCCTTTCGCCTTTGGCGACAAGGCGAGGCGAGGCGACCTCTAAAAGGTGTGCCATGGCGATCAAAAGGCGACTGGCGACTGACGTGGTGATGCAATAGGCGTCGCCTTTTTGTTTTTTTTTGTTTTTAAAAGTCTAATTTAATAATTAAAAGCCAAAATTAGGGTTTTTTTTGGGTATTTTTGCAAACTCACATCAGATTAGGCGTCGCGACTGCTGCTCCTCCTCTTCTTCTCAGATTTCGCAAGTCGCGACCCCTAGAGATTTACGTGACCTTCGCGAATCGCGACGCTGCTGCTCAGGTACGACTTACGCGACTTTTGTTCAGGTACGACCCCTGGAGACTTACGCGAATCTCTGTTCTTCCCTTCTTTTCTTCTTCTTCTTTGTTTTTCAGCAGTACGACTATGCTGCTCTGTTTTTCAAACCTCTATTTTTAGTGGTAGACTGGTGGTGAAGTGTGAACTGAGTGCTCTGCTCTTCTGTTATGTTGTACTGCTCTGCTGCTCACTGTCTATATTTTTTTTTAAAATAATAATTTAATTCTTCTATAATTATTTCTTCCTTGGTTAATCTAGTTTTATACTAATTAATACTCCCTTCGTCCACAATTGTTTGTCAGGGTAAGGTCATGCACATCCCTCAAGGAAAATTTAATACAAGGTGTAATTTGACTAATATAACCCTACTATATCAAGAATACCAAAAGTCCACATAACTTTTCAATTGAACTACACAATCATTAAGGGCAGAATTGGAAAAAAGTGACTAATTATTTCTTGATTGTTTAAAGTGACAATTAATCTTGGACATCTATTTTTAGTATACCTGCCAAACAATTGTGGACGGAGGGAGTATAGTATTTTGAATTATTGGTTCATTCAAGTTCTAGACTTTTGATATCTACTATTAGGTTTTGAATTGAAATGTTTGCTAATATATGTTATTTCTATTAAGATTTTGGATATTTATATATGCAATTAAAAATTTTAATTTTTGATATTAATTGGCACCTTAATTCAAAAAGGCGAGCGCCTCGCCTCGTGGCGAGGCAGGCCCTTGTCGCCTTTCGCCGTCCAAAACACTAGTTCAGATTGCGTCATATATGAGGTCTCAAAAGGTACTCCAAAAGTCTATCTTAGGCATTTTCTGCAGAAAAGTGATTCTAGCTCAAAGGGCTTGAAAATGGGTAAGGATTTATAGCAAATTGGAATACGAAGTAGCAAAAATGAAGAGAGTAGTGGCCATATATAGTGCTGACAAACACTGCCAGGAAAATAGTACAGGTAACGAAGACATGTCCTATAATTATTGGGATACAGGAACAATGATTAGCCAACTGATCAAACTGAAAGGCTTTAGCATTTGAGCCTAATAGGAAAAAAAAAAAAAAGGAAGAAAGAGATAGAAAATGTCAGCATTACTCTTACCATCCAAGAAACATCACAAGTAAGATTAGAACTAGAGCTTTTATTTTTCTTTTGGGATAAATAAAAAAAATCCTTCTTCTTTTTAATCAGGAAGTCAAGAAGTTTGAGTTTCTTCATTTGAGAGCCCAAATCTCCGTGTTCATTTTTTTTTTAACGCTTTTAACTTACAAGCCAGTATGGAGTCAGGTCTTCCAGTGAAGTTGAAAGAATTCCACCATTCTCTAATTCCATCAGTGGATCCTTCTGAACCTAGCCACCAATTTTCAAACTTGAAATAATTTTTGTTCATGTTCCATGAACCAGCTTGCAATGCTAGTAAGTGTGATCCAACAAAATCCTGTCAATCCTAGAGGCTATTACTTGGTTGTCCCTTTTATACCAGGTGAAAATGGCATCCTCCGGTTGAAGATTAATAAGTTTCTTTCTTACTGTATTACTGAATATAAAATCCTTGCCAACCTGAGTTTAAAAATCAATGAGAAAATACTAGCTTGTCCACTAAGCTACTTTAATATCCAGGAGAAACCAAGCTATTTTTTGGGATAATCAAGAAATCCCCGAGGGCCACTGGTGCACAGTTCAAAGTTCGATGCTGATGCGCCACCCAGTTTTAAAAAATCAACTTGCTTTGCCACTAAAGAAAAGCAAGAACCACAAGTATGAAATTTTGTAAATTTTCTTTTCCCCGAGCGCGCCACATTTTTGGCGAAGGTTATCAATAGAAATGTAAAAAGAGTATAAAGACAACAAGCCAGGAACAAAGTATTACCTCAGCCACAATTTCATCTTTTCCAATAGGTTCCTGAATGAAAGTCCTACCATTGTCATCTTTCGCCAATGGTTTCTTCGCGAGCTTTCTTAGCACCTGAAAAGAAATTTGCAGTTCAGATAAATGGCATAGAAGCAAATAACTATGATAGCCCAATTACCAAAGGTATCTGAGACAGTTAAAAAGAGCCAAGGGGTAACTCTTGAATCTTGAAAACGCTATCAGTATAGCATGATCCTGTCACTTCTACAATAACTATATACCAGTTAGGTTGTCAATATCAACAGTTTGTGTGAGCTAAAGGATGATCAGATAGTTTTACTTTCCTTTTCGATATTCTCTTTCAGAAGAAATAGCAGGGATAACTCAGGATAGTAAAAAGTTCATGATGAGTAAACGAGAGACATGATATAAGAATACTGACAATCATTAATGAAGATCTGTTTCAAAATTCCAAAGAGCTTTAGCATAAGATACTGACCAGCATAGTTCTATCCAGGCGGTTTGCTGCCATCTGGTATTCTTTCATCTTATCTTCCTTGGTAGCTGGAACTATTTTAACCTCTTCAACTTCCTCACGTTGGTAAATCTGGCAGAGAGGCAGCATATTTGAAACACTAAGAAGATGAATACATCATTTCACAAGAATGTGATCAGTATAAAAAAGAAATAATGGAGAAAACTAATGTCATTTTACTTTATTCACAAATGGCCCCATTTACAATGTGAAGGCCAAACGGCCAAATGAATAGAATGCATTGTTGAATGTAAACATGCCAGGGTATACCACATACTCAACAGAGGAAAATTAGCATATTTGTCCCAACATACTACGCCTTTTTAAATGTAGATACACTAAGATATTTGTTTATTCTGTGACATAAAAAGTGAAAAATATGCAGAGGAAGAAAGAAAAGAATCCACTTCCTTCCTTACTATGGTATGCCCAAAAATAAAAGTGCAACACATCAAAGTGCATTGACACAAATTATCAGTGACCTCTAACATAATATTTGTGAGCCTTATGTGCATGATTTGTTAGTCTTTTCAAAAGAAAGAATTGACCACATCAAAAATCTACAAAAGGTCTTCGAAAGGTTAAGGAAACACCAACTAAAGATGAAGCTGAAAAAATGTGCATTCGCAATCAGGCAGAACCGCAGAAGCCATAAATCATTAGCGCAATAGCATAGCTATTTCTTATACGATCCCTATTACTAAAGCCTACTCTTTCTTCGAGATATGTAACGAGCAGCCGAAAATGCTTGTCCCTATTGTATTTGAAAAAGACCCAATGCACAAGTGTTGCAGAGGTTTCTCCTTCTCAATGAGTATAATGGGAAAAGGGAAATTTAATGTCATTCAAATTCCTATTGGAAATGAATTGGTGACAAAAAGTATTGTCTCTGTTTTTTTTTTTTTTTGAGATTAAGAGTACTTTGTCTCTTTGGAGATGAGAAACTTGTATCGTTATACTTATATCAGTGTTATCCAAAGCGAAAAGTGCAAACAAGCTCTAGGGTCCATTGGCGCTTTAAGAGCAACGAAAATGTAGAAAATACAAGTATATATGTTTAGTCCAAGACTAATAATTATAAGCATGAATAAAAAATATATGGACAAATAAATTGAAAAAAATTATGATAAAGTGAAATATCAATAGATTAGTGTCGCCTCATTGGCAAGGAAAAGTATGTCTTAGAGCTTTGATGACAATACTGAAGCACACTATGTGCGAGGCGAAGCACTCAACACATTTAGAGCATCGTTGGAGCGGTTAAGCGCGCCTTTGACAACACTGGCTAATGATATAATAAGTATGACATGGGCGGAACAGCTTTACCTGCATTGCAATTGTACTCAAAGAAATGACGCACAAAAACAGGAGCAAATTTCAAGGCTACTAGATTCAGGAAAATTTTGTGCTCATTAAAGGGTATACCAAATTCCTGTCTAAGGTACATTAACATCTCATACACTCAAATTTTATTCAGGACAGGAGAATAAAAGAACCAACATATCAAATTTCTCACAATTACATAATTGTATTCAGAGCATTATCTATATTTAGAACCGAACACAGACAGTACAAATAAAAGGAAGAAAACCTTTCGTTGATCTTCCATGAGATGCCTGTACTTGTCAATATTGGGTACAGCCAGCAATTTGGGCATAAGATGGTTTCGAAAATATCCAGGTGCAACTCTCACAGTTTCCCCTGCTTTTCCAAGCTTGTCTATGCCCTGCTTATCAAAACGCAATATTGAACAAGAATCAGGTCGTAATTGCAAAAGGGTCAGCCAGAATTGTTAAAATTGCTGAAGGGTCAGTTCCAAATAAAACAATCAAATAGTAAAAAAAACCCATAAATATCGATAAACAAAAGAGAGAATCTGGAAGCCATTGGTACATTGTCTGTGCAAATTGTAGTAAACGATAAAGGGTCAATTGGATGAATGAATTAGTAAAATTACTTACAGTAGTGAGAATGACTTGTAGTTTTCTGTATCGAACACCTTGGGCGGCGTAAAATAGTGGATGGTGTAAATGTACTTCTCCACCTTGGCACTTCTGGAAGATAGCTGCTGAGGTTTTCACATTCTTCAGCTGTTGCCGGAGAGTAATCCTACCGTATTGCAGGCAAGCCATTTCTCACTCTTCTGTGGTGACGGCGGACGGCGAACGAAGAGGTACTTGACGGCGAAAGGAATTGAAGTCGGGTTCTTTCCACCTTTGCCCCTTTCTTCTCGTTTTCTTTTTTGTGATGTGATTATGCAAATGTTTGTACAAAATAAAATACACGCAAAATTAATAATCTCCTCTTTACATTGATGTCTTTTAAGGTCGAAAAATGGAAATATGTAAGTACACACTTATTTTTTTAGATGCATTTTTTAAAATGACTTTTTTTAAAAGAAAAATATTTTTTGAAAAAATACAATTTGTGTTTGGTTAATCATTTAAAAAATTGTTTTTGATAATCAAATTGTGTTTGGCTAATCTTTTTTAAAAAGTACTTTTGAGAGTCAAATTAATATCAATGTAATTTTAATATTAAGATTATTTTATAAAGAGCAACTATTTTAAATAATTATTACAAATTTTTAAATTAAAATGCACATGTTTAAATATTCAATCAATATTATACATACATAAATTAATTAATTAATTAAATATTAATATAATATTAACATGATGACCGAATTTGTCTTTTGATTTAAAAATGGTCTAAAACCTCCCCAATCTATATCTGAAATCTCAACTACACAGTATATTTCATGGGATTCCTATCACCCCTTAAACTATTTTAAAACGAAATTATTTGCTCCCTAAATGTTGAGGTGGCAAAGAAGGTGTAGTTCACACTCTTTGAGAGAGTGAAAGGCCAAAAAAAACTAATTAAAACTTTAATATTTTTCTTATTTCATATTCATTTTTCACTTTTTAAAAAAAACTTTTATGTTTCCTTTTATTTATTTGTTACTTTTTACGTTTTTTTCTTCATTATTCTTCTCTTTAACAGATCGGCAACAACACCTGCGGTGATGGCATCTTTGATCCACCAGGTGAGCTTGGCTCCTCCACTACCAGGTCTCCACGCCCATGGTTCTTCCATCACTAAGCTCCCTCTCATTTTCAAATCACACACTTCTCACAGTAGCTTTACTAAAAATCCATTGGAAATAATCTTTGTTATTCCACCATGTGAGAACAAACTCATCAACAACCAGTTCCAATATAAACCACCACTTAAATCACCATCGCCACATAATATGTTTTCATAGCTCCAAGATAGGGGATGCAAATTCAAGCTTAAACACAAAATTTAAAAGTCAGATGCATTCTTATCTTTTTTCAGATCTAAAAAGAATTTGGTTATCAAATCTACAATGAACATTATATTATACAAAAATCATACTAAATCTTCATTTTTCAACATTCCTACTAAACTAACTATAGCTAAAAACTTAAACCCTAAAATGGATTAAAAAAAAGAATTTTTGGGCATTGAATTGTTAGAGATTTTGGGTGAAAATTTCATCAATCAAAAGAGAAAAAAACAGAAGATTATGCAAAATTAGAGAATTTGAGGTTTGAATCAGCGGTTATTATAAGAAAATTGAAAATCTTCGAAGATTGAATTGAGAGGAATTTGGAAGAAAACTGATGAAAAATAATTTAGCATCAGGTTGATGATGCTATGGCGGTAGAATAAAGAAAATAAAAATTAATTTTTTTTATATTAAAAAAGGTGATGTGATGTGGCAGGAGCGTGCAGATCACTACTCAATACAAATTTGGTTATGACTTTTTAAGGGATATATATTTCAGTTTTAAAATGTTAAGGCGGTGATAGGACACCCGTGAAGTTGGAGTGTGTTGTTGGGATTTCAAATATAGATTGAAGGGGGGGAGGGGGGTTAGACCATTTTCTAAAAAAAAACATGATGATTTAAATATAATTAAAATTATTAAGCAAAATAAATTTAAAAACAATTCCACAATTAAACCACTATATACGAAAAAATCGCCACAAAAAGAAATAAAGTCCTTCATATTTTAATCCTACAAAAATATTGGTGTTACCTTTATTTCTAATTTTGTAAAATAAAATGTAAAATAATATATAAATATAAAATAAAAATATATAAACATAAAATTAAAAAAAAATTATTATATAGAAATAAAAAATAAAAAATATTTTTTTTGAATGAAACTTAACCAAACTTCTGAGATACGTTAATTAATTAATAGGGGATATATTGATATATATATATATATATATATATATATATATTTGTCTTAAAAAAATAATTTTATGCTTATGCTTTTTTCAAGCAGCAGAAATTTTTAACTTCATTTCCAACAGCAAAAAAAAAACTGTTTTTGCTTCTATTTAAAAGCAGATTTAAGGATTCACCAAACACTTAATTTTTCAAAAATATGTGTTTTTTTCTCAAAAAAAAGATACTTTCGGCCTTCTAACAACAATCCAATCAGGCTCTAAAACTAGTATAAGAGCTCTTGTGCTGAGCACAGGCCCAACGCTGCAAGTTAGTCATTTCAATTCATATTAACAAGAATGGAAAACATCTTTTGATCAATGCTAGATGAACTCCAAAATATAAATTAACAGTTTGGTATCTCAATTACCGACAAATGAGATGAATGAGATGCATCAATTGATTCTACACAGTCTTCTTCATTTATCATTTTTCCATGATTTTTTACCGAACTTGATTACCGTTTTGACAAAGAATATATATACTGCACATTACGATATATTTCTTTATCATCTCTATTACGACCTTGAGGTAAAACAAATTTAATATAAATTAATGTCAGCTTTGAGATAATTGATGAGTCCTAGATTTTGACTCATAAATTTAGGTCTAGATTTTGACTCATAAATTTAGGGCTTGATTTTCATGGTTTATTGTCCTCAAATGCCTAATTTATTCTCTAAACTGATGTTAAAATGTTGATTTGCAGCAATGAAGGCAAAGGAGCAAGGCAAGGACACTATCGGGCAGAAAAGAACTAAAAAGATGAAGATATCAAAAGTTGAGAATCACCAAAGTCACTCGGCAAATCGCCGAGTGACACTTCAGCTCACCTAAAGTTCCAGACTGCCAGCCCTGGGGAGAAGCTAACTTGGTGATGGATTTGGACCTTCGGCGAACCGCCGCTCGGATTGGTTACAAATTCTGGATAGCCTAAAATTACAGAGCCTTGAGGATAAAAAGTCAAAGCAGACCGATGATGGAAAGAAGTGATTGGCGCATCACCGACCTGATCGGACACACCCGACTTACCTCGCCTAATGGTCCTTGCAGCCAAAATTTGGGAAACTATAAATTGAATTTTAAAAGAGTTCAAAAGAATCTTGATTTTATTTTTCTAAGTCCAATTTTAGTTTTCTTCCGTTTTGAGTATTGTTATCCATTGGAGAACAACTTGGAAGGGTTTCTCAAGTATATTCGAAGTGGGTCTTTGATTTTGAGCTTTTTGGACCATTTTAAAGACTTGGATTACAATACCCAGATCATGGAGAATGTTTTTGGTATTGATTTCTATCTTTTTATTATGCTTGTCTTAAACCTCAATTCTTGGGGTGTGATCATGTGATTATTTCCTAATTAGCTTATGGGTTTTATTGTTTAATAATTTAAATATTGTTTTAATATGGGTTTGATCAATAATTGGGTAGTAATTTATGAATTGTAATTTAAACCGTAATAGTTGTTCGAAAGAAAGCAATTGCTCTTATAGTCTAGCCTACCCACAGTAGCACTATTATGCCATCGCAGAACGAGTCCATCCTCCGACACTCGAAGGTCGCCTGTCTAGGGTTAATCATAGATCGCCAGAGGCTGAACTTGGGGCTGTTGATCGAGCAAGAGATGGCCATAAGGGCCAAACAGAGCCAGACCTCACTCCCATTTTTGGTGCTGATCACTGAGCTATGCAGACGGGCTCGTGTTCTGAGAGATGAGAAGACAGATGTGGAGGTGACACCCCCCCTTTTATTGACATCCAGGGTATTGAGGTCAAGTACATGCAAGATGAGGCTGACAGGAAGAGGGTAGCATCGTGGATACATCCCCGAAAGCCGACGTTGATATGTTGCCGACAGAGGCAATCTTGCCCCCTCAGACCAGTGGGTCCCAGGTACATCTGGACCTTCTATTTCTGAGACCCCTAGTACTTATGTTGCACCCCCTCCCACTAGTTCTACTATTGTTGCTGCCTTCAGACCCCCTATCACCCAGGCCATATTGTACAAGATGGGCCATCTGGTCCAATCTGTTAATGTATGTGCCTCCCGGGTAGAGGCCGTTTTGCCTGGATTGATAGAGCGGGCAATTACTGCCGCCCTATCTCCTATTAGAGCCGAGTTGAGGGAGCACAAATTGATGATTGAGAGACGCAAGCTGGCATTGAATGCCCTTACTGTGAGGGTTGAGGAGTGTGACAAGAGCCAATGGGCTACTGTTGCTTGCTGTGACGGCCTTGAAAGTCGATGTTGTTAGACTATGCAGAGATATGGACGAGCTGAAGTACACTGATTTATCGATGTTGTTTGGGACTATGAAGATTCCTAAGATGTTGAGTGTTGATGTTCCGGCTAGTTCTAAGGTTCCTTCGGCTATTACCGGAGATGAGATTAGAGTTGATGATGTTGATGTTGAGTCCGAGGTAGAGGAAGATGAGGAGCATCTCGGTGTTCGAGATGAGGTTGTCTTTGATGACTTGGCAGACATAGATGGAGCCATGGTGGACACAGGTGTACAAGACTCTTGAGGGATGTTTCTATGGTGGGCTCCAATGGAGCCAACTATGTTGATATGCCGGGCACTGATGCCCAGACAGAGGGAGTTACCGACATGCAGACTTCACCCCAGGCCTAGACTGGCAAAATGACTCTTTGCGTCCCTTTTTGTTATTTTAAAACTATTTTTAGTATCTCTTTGCATTTGAGGACAACTGCTATTTTTGTTGGCGGGGTGAGGTATTTCCATATCCACCTCTTTTGGGTTGTTTTTGTTTTGTGAATATTGTGTTTTTGGGTTTTGTGAATGTTGGATCTGATTTGACTTGAATAGTGATCTTGTTTGAACGACATGTGTGTGCAAATCCTATGAGGCGAATTGAGTTGCATAAGTCATATATGAACTCATATCATCTTATTGTGACTATGTGATTTGTTGAGTGGAACTCTTGTGATGACCATTGCACGTTTGCAAAAATGGTTAAGTCTTGCTTTGATGATTGTGTTGGATGCCATGTGTTGTGAGATTGACTTGTAATGCATGCTTGGTTATACCTAGAACTTGCCCCATTGGTCCGATTGGCTAATGTGAGTGAATGATAGAGATGATCTTAGGCAATTTGTGGAGAGTGAGCCAATGTTGTCATTATACCTCTTTGTGACCACCTTGTGAGAGTGTGAACCTAGCTTGACACCATTTGAGACTATCATTTTCTTTAGAAGAACCTGGAGCACAAGTGACCCCTTTTCTTTCCCACCTATAATCTTCATGAGGCATTAGTTGTTATAAATAGCCAACTTAGGCCAAAAGCCTAAGTTGGGAGTGCGGTGAAAAAGGAGGTAAATCAAGAAGCCTAAGAAATCCCCTCATTTGAAAGATCTTGTTGGAAAAGATGGAATCCATACAAAAAAAAAAGAGAAGAAGAAAGAAAGATGAAAATGATTGAAAAAAGAGAAATATTGTGGAAATGAAGTGTGTGAAATGAGCAAAAGGAAATGTGGTATCTAATAAGTTGTGCTTAAACGAATGGGGTGTGACTTTTAAGAATAAAAAAGTGTTGTAAGAGAAGGTGAAATAATGAAATACATGACATGCTTCATGAAGGTAGTAGTCACTAAACCTAAATGATCATACCATTACCCTCAGCCCTGTTACAGACCTAAAAAGACCTTTGTGATCTTGAATGAGCTTATTATCTTGTTGATTGGAAAATACGGGCAAGCCTATGGGGAATGATCATGCATGCGTTGGTTTTTGAGAGAGTGAGAGTTGTTTTTGATTCCGAATTCTTAAAGTTGATGAGCTTTGTGTGAGCATGGAATCATTTTTGGTGTGAGGGCATTCAAATGATGTTGTTAAGCTTGAACTTGCATTTGAAGCAAACATTGTGAACTTGGGTCCATTTGATGATGTTTAGTCACAATTTGAAACTTAGAATGCACAATTAAACATTGCATGTGTAGTTTGAACCTCTTGTGTACATGTATGTTGAGTCTTGAGTAGCACTGTTTGTAGACTTCCTTGTTGTACTGATTGATCTTGAGTTTTACTTGAGGAAAAGCAAAAGTTTAAGTTGGGGGTGTTGATGAGTCCTAGATGTGACTCATTTAGGGCTTGATTTTCATGGTTTATTGTCCTCAAATGCCTAATTTATGCTCTAAACTGATGTTAAAGTGTTGATTTGCAGCAATGAAGGTAAAGGAGCAAGGCAAGGACACTATTGGGCAAAAAGGAGCTAAAAAGATGAAAAAAGTTGAAGATAACGAAAGCTAAGAATCGCCAAAGCCACTCGGCGACTCGTCGAGTAACACTTCAGCTCGCCTAAAGTTCCAGACTGCCAACCTTGGGGAGAAGCCAACTTGGCATTGGATTTGGACCTTCGGTGAACCACCGACCGAATCGGCGACACATTCTTGATCGCCTAAAGTTACAGAGCCTTGAGGATAAAAAGCCAAAGCAGACCGACGATGGAAAGAAGTGATTGGCGCGTCCACGCCCAATTTAACTCGCTTAATGGTCCCTGCAGCCAAAAATTGGGAAACTATAAATTGAATTTTAAAAAAGTTCAAAAGAATCCATATTTTATTTTTCTAAGTCCAGTTTTTGAGTATTTTTATCCATTGGAGAACAACTTGGAAGGTTTTCTCAAGTAGATTCGAAGTAGGTCTTTGATTTTGAGCTTTTTGGACCATTTTAAAGACTTGGATAACAATACCCAAATCATGGAGAATGTTTTTGGTATGGATTTCTATCTTTTTATGATGCTTGGCTAAAACCCCAATTCTTGGGGTGTAATCATGCGATTATTTGCCTAATTAGCTTATGGGTATTGTTGTTTAATGATTTAAATGTTGTCTTAATGTGGGTTTGATCGATAGCTGAATAGTAATTTATGAATTGTAGTTGCAAATACAATTTTAGCTTAGTGTTTTGGGCTTGCTCGAGAGAGAGGTTCTAAAATCAAGGTTATCGATTGATGATTGTAGCTCGAGAGAGTAGATAAATTAAGGTTTTGGGTTGTTTTGTAGTGTCAAGCTTGTCGAGGTTCGAGAGAACTCGCATGAACCGTAATAGTTGTTTGAGAGAAAACTATTGCACCTATAGTCTAGCCTACCCACAATGATTCAACACTTTATTAATAAACTTCAATTACCCATATAGTGAAATTAGCTTATAATTGATCACATCCCGAGAATTCCATCCTACTTGTCTAATCCCCTGTTTTATTGATTATTGTAGATGTAAATTGACACCTTAAACCCTCCCCCCCCCCCATTTGACATTCGTTGTCAAACCTTTAACTTATTTGGTTTGATTTCGACAATGTCTACTTCTATAACCGATTATAATCACATTTTTACTTCCTAATTGAATTCGATAAGGTACCGCTCCCTGTGGGTTTGACCCCGACCTTTCGTTGGGTTATATACTAGATTACAATCGCCTACACCTAGTATTGGATGAGGTGTAGTTGAGCGTTTATCAATAATTCAAGTCATTTGCGTTCCTATTCTCTATTCAATAATAAAAAGGTTGGATTGAATGCTTTCCCACAAGCCACACTTGAGTTTCATTTGCAACTATATAATATTTTTTTAATAATAGAGATGAATAAAAAGACAAACAACAATAAACATACTTATATATATATAAATTAATACTATCAATAATCTTAAAATTGCTCTTACTTGTCTTATCAAGTCGACCTAATACTTCTATTTCCTTAGATAATAACAAATAAATTTTAAAAAAACTTTCACTATTAATGAAAAAATTTAATTTCTCACTCCCCAAAACAAAAGAATAATATGGATATTGATGGAGAAAAAAGTATAAAGTAGTGGGATTTAAGTTTACAAAAAAAATACTTCAATTTTGGCCTCACTAAATCTTGTAATCGCCTTTAAACCCAATTCTTAAAACCCCAAAACCGCTCATGGCAGTGAGAGGCAGAAAAATCATCTTGCCGAAGAAGAAGACATTCATATTAATTCGATAAATAAATATGCAGAGAGAACCTCACTCTACTTTAAACAATTGTTATTTCAGGTGTATTTTCTGCCGTTTCTGATTGGTAAAATTAAAAGCATATAGATTTTGTGCAAAAATCAACATATTTTTTCAAGAAAATTTAAATCCAACAAAGATCCATATGCTAAAACTAAATATGGAGAAAGAAAAAAGTGCGAAAATGCCAAAGAAAAAAAATCCTAAAAATAGTACCTTAAGTCACAAAGATGAGAACTTTAGGAGGAAGCTGCTTCAATACAATCAATTCAATATTATATCTTTTTGTACAGAAAAATTGAGTAATTGCAAAGAGACGGTAAATATGAAAAGAAAAATTCATTACAATTCATCTCTTTTTGGGAATATCAAAAGTTAGGATAATTATAGGGAAAATTAAAATATATTTGGATAAAAGGGATTATTTTATGCTGGAGGTACAAATATGTCAAACAAAAATTAAAGTTAAATGCCTGAAATACCATTACAGCAGCTGATTAAGATTGATGACAGACTTGGTACTTCTTAGAAGTGACTGGTTTTATTGAAAATTTTAAGTACATACAATCTAAAAATATGACTATACAATTAAGAATATGCAACACTTAAATGAAAAATAAAAAAATACCTCCAACTCCATTAAGAAGAATTGAGAAATTTGCGCGATCTTTAAAAAAAGGTGTGTAGATACGGAAATGGGAGCGAAAGAAATGTTGTGAGTGTACGTGATGGTTCTCCAACTCACTATGGAGGTCCTCATAACGTTTTTTGAGAAAAAAATTGTAGGTGCTCCTGGCGCCAGGTCCATGGGCTAATACCTACGAAAAATTGAGGAATTTGCGTGATTCCTCAAAATGGGCGCGAAAAAAATGGTGTGAGTATATGTGATGGTTCCCCAACTCAATGCGGAGGTCCTCATTAAGTTTTTTAAAAAAACCTTTTTGGTGCTCCAGGCGCTTAATCCATGGGCTAATATTAACACACGAAAAATTGAAGAATTTGCGCAATTCCTAAAAAAGGGACTATAGATGCCGAAATGGGCGCGAAAAAATGGTGTGAGTATACGTGATGGTTTCCCAACTCAATACGGAGGTCCTCATAAAGTTTTTTAAATTTTCTTTTGGTGCTCCGGAGGCTAGGTCCAAGGGCTAATACACACGAAAAATTGAGAAATTTGCTCAATACCTAAAAAAGAGCCTGTAAAGGCGGAAATGGGCGCAAAAAATATGGTGTGAGTATACGCGATGGTTCTCCAACTCAATACGGAGGTCCTCATAGAGTATTTTGAGAACTTTTTTGGGTGCTCTAGGGACCATATCCATGAGCTAATACACATGAAAAACTAAGGAATTTGTGTGATTCCTAAAAAAAGGCATCTAGATATGAAAATAGGCGCAAAAAAAAGGCATCAGTAAACGTGATGATTCCCCAACTCAATACGGAGGTCCTCATAAAGATTTTTGAGAAAAGAATTTGGGTGAACTTTGCCAGATCCGTGAGCTAATACACACAAAAAATTGATGAATTTGCACGATTCCTAAAAAAGGGTCCGTAGATGCAGAAATGGGAGCGAAAAAAATGGTGTGAGTATACGTGATGATTCCCCAACTCAATACGGAGGTCCTCATAAATTTTTTTGAGAAATGTTTTTGGGTGCTCCAGGCGCCAGATTTGATTCATGAGCTAATACACACAAAAAATTGAGGAATTTGCGCGATTCCTAAAAAAGGGCATGTAGATGAGGAAATAGGCGCAAACAAAATGGTGTGAGTATACATGATGGTTCCCCAACTCAATACGGAGGTCCTCATAAAGTTTTTTCAGAAAAAATATTTGGGTGCTCCAGGTTCCAGATCCATGGGCTAATACACACAAAAAATTAAGAAATTTGCGCGATTCCTAAAATAATGGTCTGTAGATGCAGAAATGGGCAAGAAAAAATGGTGTGAGTATTCGTGATCATTCCCCAACTCACTTCAGAGGTCCAAATAATTTTTTTTGAGAAAACATTTTTGGGTGTTCCAGGTGCCAGATCCATGAGCTAATACGCACGAAAAATTGAAGAATTTACGCGATTCCTAAAAAAGGACCTGTAGATGCAAAAATAGGTGCAAAAAAAATGGTGTGAGTATACATGATGGTTCCCCAACTCAATACAGAGGTCCTCATAAAACATTTTGAGAATTTTTTTTTGGGTTCTCCAGGCGCTATATCCATGGGCTAATTACACACGAAAAATTGAGGAATTTGCACGATTTCTAAAAAGGGCAAGTAGATGTGAAAATTGGCGCGAAAAAAATGGTGTGACTATACGTGATGATTCCCCAACTCAATATGGAGGTCCTCATAAAGTTTTTTGAGAAAACAATTTGGGTTCTCTGGGAGCCAAATTCATGGGCTAACACACGAAAAATTGATGAATTTGTGCGATTACAAAAAAATGGGCTTGTACATGCTGAAATGGGCGCGGAAAAAATGGTATGAGTATACGTGATGGTTCCCCAATTCAATACGGAGGTCCTCATAAAGTGTTAAAAAAAATTGGGTGCTCCGAGCACCAAATCCATGGGCTAATACGCATGAAAAATTGTGGAATTTGCGTGATTCCTAAAAAAGGGCATGTAGATGCAGAAATGGGTGCGAAAAAAATGGTGTGAGTAGACACAATGGTTCCTCAACTCAATATGGAGGCCCTTATAAATGTTTTTGAGAAAAAAAAATTGGCTAATTCGGGCGCCAGATCCATGAGCTAATACACATGAAAAATTCAGGGATTTGCGCGATTCCTAAAAAAAGGCATGTAGATGTGGAAATGGCCGCGAAAAAAATGGTGTGAGTACTCGTGATGGTTCCATAACTCAATACGGAGGTCCTAATAAAGTTTTTTGAGAAATATTTTTTGGGTGCTCCAGGCGCCAGATCCATTGGCTAATACGCACAAAAAATTGAGAAATTTGTGCGATTCCTAAAAAGGACCTGTAGATGCGGAAATAAGTGTGAAAGAAATGGTTTGAGTATACGTGATGGTTCCCCAACTCAATAAGGAGATCCTCATAAAGTGTTTTGAGATAAAAAATTTAGGTGCTCCCGGCGCCAGTTCCATGGGCTAATACTCACGAAAAATTGAGGAATTTGTGCGATTCCTAAAAAAGGGCATGAAAATGCGGAAATGGGCGCAAAAAAATGGTGTGTCACACCCCGTATGCTAGAAAGTCTAGTTTGCACAAATCAGAAGTTATAGGTTCCATCGACGGGCACCACCCACGGACCGTAGGGTGATCCATGAACCGTAGGTGGGGTCCGTGGATGACCACCTGCAGCCCTCCCTAGAAAACTCAGACATAATATTCTAAGGCACAAACCACGGACGGACCCATGAACAGTAGGTTAGACCACGAGCCGTGGTCCTGGTCCGTGGATCGAGACCCCAAAATGTTATTGGAAGATATGAACATCTCTAGGATCATGACTCATCCTCTGTAGGTTGAGGGAGATAAGCTTAGGGAACATGCTAAGGATAATAAGAAGGCTAGGACAGGCAACTATGAGTATTCTAAGCAGAAATTGGGTGGTGGAAATCGCTCGCAGTTTTAGCAGAAATCTTCAGCTCCAACACCTTCATCAGCTAGTGGTCCATCCACTAGGTTTAGACAGGATCAGAAAGGTAGGGCATCGGGCTCTAAGTCTTAGAGAAGTGCTTCAGTAACAAGAACCTACACAGCTTGTCCAAAGTGTGGTAAGAACCATCTGGGCGAGTGTCTTGCAGGGAAAGATGGATGTTTTGGGTGTGGACAGACTAGTCACAGATTGAGGGATTGCCATTCTTCTAAATAGGGTAAAGGAGGTAACAATGGTAGGGACCAGTCTGCAACTTCAGCAGCACTATCAGGTAAATCGACTCAGCAGTGTAACTTGTTTGGTACAGGTGGCGGTCAGCACCAAAACAGGTTGTATGCTCTCCAGGCTCGCCAGGATTATGAAGATTCTCCTGATGTGGTTACTGGTACATTGTGAGTCTTTCATTTAGATGTTTATGATTTGTTAGGTCCAGGGGATACTCTTTCATTTGTAACTCCTTATCTAGCAGTAAACTTCAGTTTCAGTCCAGAAACTTTCTCAGAACCCTTCTCAGTCTCTACTCCAGTTGGTGAACCATTTATAGCTAAACGGGTATACAAAATTTGCCCTATCACAGTCTCTCAGAAAGTCACCTCAACAGATCTTGTAGAGTTAGAAATGGTAGACTTCAATATCATTCTAGGCATGGATTGGTTACATTCCTGTTATGACTCAGTTAATTATAGAACTATGATCATTCATTTTCAGTTTCTAAACTAACCAATCTTAGAATGGAAGGGTAGTAGCTCAGTGCCTATGGATCAATTTATTTCTTACCTTAAGACCAGAAAGATGATTTCTAAGGGTTATCTCTATCATCTAGTTAAAGTTAACAATTCAAGCTCCGAAACCCCAACTCTTGAGTTAGTTTCAGTAGTTAATGAGTTTCTAGAAGTGTTTCCAGAAGATCTTCCTGGAGTTCCTCTCGAAAGGGAAATCGACTTCGAAATTGATCTCCTTCTAGATACCCAGCCTATTTTTATTCCTCCTTACAGAATGGCTACAACTGAGCTTAAGGAATTGAAAGAGTAGTTGAAAGACTTTCTAGATAAGGGTTTCATCAGACCTAGTATTTCCCCATTGGGTGCACCAGTGTTGTTCGTTAAAAAGAAAGATGGTTCTCTCAGGATATGCATTGATTATCGGCAGTTGAACAAAGTCACAACCAAGAATAAGTACCATATCCTTAGGATTGATGACTTGTTCGACAAACTTCAGGGTGCTAGTCATTTCTCGAAAATAGACCTCAGATTCGGTTATCATCAACTTAGAGTCAGAGATAGGGAAATCCCAAAAATAGCCTTCAGAACTCGGTATGGTCATTTTGAATTGTTATGTCATTTGGACTAACCAATGCTCCTGCAGATTTCATGGACTTGATGAACAGAGTGTTCAAGCAGTAGTTGGACTTGTTCGTTATCTTCTTTATTTATGATATCCTCATTTACTCTAGGAATGAGGAAGAACATGCGACTCATTTGAGGGTTGTCTTGCAAACTCTCAAAGATCGCTAGTTATTTGCTAAGTTTAGCAAATGTGAGTTTTGGTTGCAATCTGTTACTTTTCTTGGGCATATAGTATTTAGCGAAGGGATTCGAGTGGATTCTCAAAAGATAGAGCCAGTGAAACAATGGCCAAGACCTGCCTCTCTTACAGATATCAGAAGTTTCCTGGGTTTGGATGGTTATTACAGAAGGTTTATGGAATGATTTTCATCCATAGCTTCTCCATTGACTAAGCTGACTCAGAAAAGGTTAAGTTGCAGTGGTCAGATGATTGTGAGAAGAGCTTTCTCAGGACTAAAACATAGGTTGACTACAACTACTGTTTTGACTCTACTAGAGGGTTCAGACGGCTATGTGATCTATTGTGATACATCCAGAGTCACACTAGGTTATGTGTTGATGCAACGAGGTAAGGTTATATCATATGCTTCTAGATAGCTTAAGGTGCATGAGAAGAACTATCCAACTCATGACCTCGAGCTTGCATCCATAGTATTTGCCCTTAAAATTTGGAGACATTAGTTGTATGGTGTTCACGTAGATGTGTTCATAGACCATAAGAGCCTTCAGTATGTGTTCACCTAGAAAAAGTTGAATCTTCACCAAAGGAGATTAATTGAGTTCCTTAAGGACTATGATATGAATGTGCTTTACCATTCTGGTAAGGTCAATGTAGTAGCAAACACTCTTAGCAGACTATCTATAGGTAGTGCAGCGCATGTTGAGGAAGAAAGGAAAGAACTAGTGAAAGATGTTCATATGCTTGCTCGCTTAGGAGTTTGCCGTATGAACATATCAGGGGATGATGTGATAGTTCAGAATGAGTCAGAATCTTCATTGGTAGCAGAGATTAAGGAAAAACAAGTCTGTGATCCTATATTGCTCAACCTAAGGCCGCAGTTCATCAGCAGAGGGTTGAGGTTTTCTCCCGAGAGGGAGATGGTGTGCTTCGCTATCAGGGTCGTTTATATGTTCCTAAGGTGGGTGAGTTGAGACAACAAATTCTTGCAGAAGCCCATAAGTCCAGGTATTCTATTCATCAGGTTCCACTAAGATGTACCGCGATCTTCGGGAAGTCTTTTGGTGGAATGGCATGAAGAGGGATATAGAAGTTTTGTGGCTAAGTGCCCTAATTGTCAGCAAGTGAAGGTAGAACATCAGAAACCAGGGGGTATGACTCAAGAGATCAACATTCCTACAAGGAAGTGGGAAGTGATAAACATGGACTTCATTACATGTTTACCTTGTACTCGGAGACATCATGACTCCATTTGGGTGATAGTTGACAGAGTTACTAAATCTGCTTACTTTTTGGCTGTTAAGACTACAGATTCGACGGAGGACTACGCCAATCTTTACATTAATGAGATAGTCAGGTTGCATGGGGTTCCTTTGTCTATCATCTCAGATAGAGGTCCTCAGTTTACCTCTCATTTCTGGAAGTCATTTCAGAAAGGCCTTGGTACTCAGGTTAATCTTAGCACAACATTTCATCCACAGACATATGGTTAGGCAGAGCATACCATTCATACCTTAGAAGACATATTGAGAGCATGCGTGATTGACTTCAAGGGTAGTTGGGATGATCACCTGCCTCTTATAGAGTTCGCCTACAATAATATTTACCATTCAAGCATTCAAATGGTCCCTTTTGAGGCATTGTATGGGCGCGCGCATATGTAGATCTCCAGTTAGGTGGTTTGAAGTAGGTTAAGCAGCCTTGATAGGGCCAGATTCAGTTCATGATGCTATGGAAAAAATTCTGCTCATTAGAGATAGACTTAAGACAACCTAGAGTCACCAAAAGTCCTATGCAGATGTAAGGAGAAGGTATTTGGAGTTATAAATTGATGATTGGGTTTTCCTGAAAGTGTTACCTATGATGGGGGTGATGAGATTTGACAAGAAAGGGAAGCTTAGTCCTAGATATGTAGGCCCTTACAAGATCTTGAAAATAATTGGTAAAGTGGCTTATGAGTTAGAGTTGCCAGTAGACAACGGTGCATCCAGTTTTTCACATTTAGTTGTTGAAGAAGTGTGTGGATGATCCATCATCTATAGTACCGTTGGAAACTGTGGTTGTGAAGGATAGTCTCACTTATGAGGATGTGCCAGTTGAGATTCTTAATCGTCAGGTTCGAAGGTTGAGAAATAAAGAAGTCGCTTCAGTTAAGGTTTTCTGGAGGAGTCAGTCCGTAGAATGAGCTACTTGGGAAGCAGAAGCAGCCATGAAAACCAAGTATCCTCAATCTCTTTCCTTTCGATTCCATTCCAGCTTGAGGTAATAGTTCCTCTCCAGTCTTTCAAATACTCATGCGTAGATTCAGTCTTAGTATCATGTTCCTTCAGTTATACTTGCATTTTTAGCATATTTGCATGTCCTTGGAACTTAGTTCAGTCAGATTTCAGTTTCCACTACTTAGTGGAAGGGTTTGCAGATCCTTCCTTCCATTTTTCAGCTAGTTTAGTTTTCATTTGATGACGAATGTTCCCAAGGGGGAGATAATGTAACACCTCGTATGCTAGAAAGACCAATTTGCAGAAATTCGAAGTTGAAGGTGCCACCGACGGGTACCACACACGGACTGTAGGGTGACCCACATACCATAAGTGGGGTCCGTGGATGACCACCTGCAGCCCTCCCCAGAAAACTCAAACAGAATATTCTAAGGCACGACCCACGACCGGACCCACAGACCATAGGTCAGACCACTGGCCGTGGTCCTGGTCCATGGATCGAGACCCCAGAATCTCCTTCTCTGAAAGCCAACGATGGTTGACAGGATGGACCGTGGGTCAGTCGACGGTCCATCGGTCAGTCCATCGGTTGGTCCCGACAACTTTTAAGTCAAGGGTCATTTTTGGATCCCTAAACTACGTCATTTAACCCCTAAACTATGTTGTTTTAGTCAATTTTAGCTTAGTAACTTAATTAGAACTTACCCTAGTCAACTCATTCTCCAAAACTCATCAAGTTGAACGAAAAGAAGGAGAAAGAGTCGACCAAGCCCTCTCCAAGAACGCAACAAGTTTTCTTTAGTTCCAACCCCAAAATCAAATTATTTCTCTGTGGATTTCGTCACCAGGTATGTGGGATTTCACTAGTGGGTTCCTTTCACCCATTAGGTCCCTAGAATTTAGTCAAATTCTTCATTCTCTAGATCATGTTTAGGCATAGGGTTTCTAGAAATTTCAAATTATTTTTGTGATTCACCTGTTAGACTAATCCTAATCATATTATCATGTTTTTGAGGAATTGTTGCTTAGTTTTTGCATGAAACTTAGAACCCTAATTGTGTAGATTCGTTTAGTTCATGAATTACACTTGCTAGGTTAGTTTATTCAGATATACATGCCTCAGTTAAGAATGTTTCATTATCAGTATATTAATGTTGCATTTTCAGTTAGCATGTTAGTATTTTGAGCTATTCAGTATTTCAGAAATTCAATCATAAATTGTTATTTACATAATCAGTTGGGAGTAGGCTTAATACCGAGTGGACTAAGGGTCGTCCACCCTCATAGTCCTAGAACTACGTGCCCCCATAGGATAAGTACCCATTGTGGGAAAAATATTTAGTAATCACGCTAGTCATGTCTTTATACCCCTGACAAGGTATATTAGGTCCTCTCGATGGGGCGATACATCGGACTCCACAGATAGATCTCGTGGTTTTATGTCGGCTAATAGTAGCTCCCATAGTCAGATTCTAGTTCATTGACCAGGTTATCAGTTACAGTTTAGTATTCAGTCTCAACATGTCATGTACTTGGTCATTGCATCCAGTATATTTCAGTATTTACATCATGTTCAGATTATGTCATTGCTATTATTGTTTTTTTCAGTTATGTATATATTGTTCAGCTTTATCCTATCATGCATGCTCAGTACCTTTCAAGTACTGAAGTATACTCTACGCTACATCTTCTTGTGATGTAGGTTCAGGTCCCCAGCATTCTGATCATGCATAGATCGGTTTCTGATCTCCAGTTCAGCAGCATCAGTGGTGAGTTATCGTTCTTCGAAGATGATTGACATGTCTATTATTCAATCGTTTTGTTTTAGTTTCAGTTTTGCTAGAGTTAGCTGGGGCATGTCCCAACATCTCTAATCAATAGATGCTATCATTCAAACATAGTTTAGATTCAATTTTTAGTTTGAGTTTGATCTTTCAGTTGCCATGAAACTTAGCTTTATATATTAAGACTTAGAATAGGTATTCCCCGTCATTTCATTTTTTTATATGTTTCTAAATTCTGCACAGTATGTCTATTATTCAGAAAATCTTTAAGTATGTTTTTGATATGCCAACAAGGTTAGCTTGGGGTCACTCGTGATCCTAGGTCCCGTGTTAACGTCCAGGAGGTAGCCTCGAGCGTGACAGTATGAGTATACGTGATGGTTCTCCAACTCAAATCGGAGGTCTTCATAAAGTTTTTGGGTGCTCCGGGCGCTAGATACATGGGCTAATACACACGAAAATTGAGGAATTTGCATCGTTCCTAAAAAAAGGCTTGTAGATGTTCTCACTGGTATGATCAAAGTTTTTAATTTTGATGTTTATGCTTTGCTAGATCTAGGAGCGAGTCTATCTGTTGTGACTCCTTATATTGCTATGAATTTTGATGTTCTTCATGAGAAACTTTTTGAGCCCTTCAGTGTTTCTACACCTGTTGGTGAGTCTATTCTAGCTGAGAGAGTTTATCGTGATTGTACCATTTACGTCAATCACAAGAGCACCATGGCTGACATAATCGAGTTAGAAATGGTAGATTTTGATGTTATTTTAGGTGTGGACTGGCTTCATTCTTGTTATGCCTTAGTTGATTGTAGAACTAGAGTAGTTAAGTTCCAGTTTCTTAATGAGCCAGTTATTGAGTGGATAAGTAGTTCAGCAGTGCCTAAGGGTCGTTTTATTTCATACCTTAAGGAGAGAAAGTTAATTTCCAAGGGGTGTGTCTATCATTTAGTCCGAGTTAATGACTCTAGTGTTGAGACACCACTTATTCACTCAGTTCCAGTAGTAATGTGCGATTGCTAAAAATGGGCTTGTAGATGTTGAAATGGGCATGAAAAAAATGGTGTGAATATACGTGATGGTTCCCCAACTCAATATAGAGGTCCTCATAATGTTTTTTGAGAAAAAATATTTGGGTGCTCCAGGCGCCACATCCATGGGCTAATACACACGAAAAATTAAGGAATTAGCGCGATTCCTAAAAAAGGGCCTGTTGAAGCAGAACTGGGCAAAAAATGTTGTGATTATATGTGATGGTTCCTCAACTCAATACGGAGGTCCTCATAAAGTCTTTTTAGAAAAAAATTTAGGGTGCTCCGGACGCCAAATCCATGTGCTAATAGACACAAAATATTGAGGAGTTTGTGTGATTTCTAAAAAAAGGCCAGTAGATGCGGAAAAGGGTGCGAAACAAATGGTGTGAGTATACATGTTGTTTTCCCAACTCAATACAGAGGTCCTCAAAAAGTTCTTTTGAGAAAAAAAAATTTGGGTGCTTCTGGCGCCTGATCTATGGGCTAATACACATGAAAAATTGAAGAATTTGCGCGATTCCAAAAAAAAACATGTAGATGCAGAAATGGGTGCGAAAAAAATATTGTGAGTATACGTGATGGTTCTCCAATTCAATACGGAGGTCCTCATAAATTTTTTTGAGAATTTTTTTTTTGGTGCTTCTGATGCCAGATTCATGGGCTAATACACACGAAAAAATAAGAAATTTGCGTGATTCCTAAAAAAGGGCCTGTATGTGCAGAAATGGGCACGAAAAAATGGTGTGAGTATATGTTATAGTTCTTTAACTCAATATGGAGGTCTTCCAAAAGTTTTTTGAGAAAAAAAAAATTAGGTGCTCTGGGCACCAAATCCATGGGCTAATACACACGAAAAATAGAGGAATATGCATGATTCCTAAAACAGGGCCTGTATATGCGGAACTGGTGTGAGTATATGTGATAGTTCCCAACTCAATACGAAGTTCCTCATAAAGTTTTTTGAGAAATTTTTTTTGAGTGCTTCAGGCGCCAGATCAATGGGCTAATATGCACAAAAGATTGAGAAATTTGCGCGATTCCTAATATAGGCCTGAAGATGCAGAAATGGGCGCGAAAAAATTGTGTGAGTATACGTTATGGTTCCCCAACACAATACGAAGGTCCTCATAAAGTCTTTTGAGAAAAATATTTTGGGTGCTCGAGACGCCATATCCATGGGCAAATACACACAAAAATTGAGAAATTTGCGTGATTTCTGAAAAAGGGCATGTAGATGCGAAAATGGGCACGAAACAATAGTGTGAGTATACGTGATCGTTCCCCAACTCAATACAGAGGTCCTTGTAAAGTATTTTGAGAAAAATATTTTTGGTGCTCCTGGCGCAAGATCTATGGGTAATACACACGAAAAATTGAGGAATAAGCGCGATTCCTAATAAAAGGCATGTAGATGCGGAAATGGGCGCAAAAAAATAATGTGAGTATATGTGATGGTTCCCTAACTTAATACGGAGGTCCTTATAAAAGTTTTTGAGAAAAGAAATTTGGGTGCTCCAGGCGCTAAATCTATTGGCTAATACACACAAAAAAATGAGAAATTTGCGCGATTCCTAAAAAAGGGATTGTAGATGAGGAAATGGGCGCAAAAAAAATGGTGTGAGTTCAAGTGATGGTCCCCGTACTCAATACGGAGGTACTCATAAAAAGTATTTGAGAAATAATTTTTGGGTGTACCGGGTGTTAGATCTATGGGCTAATACACACGAAGAATTGAGAAATTTGCACAATTTCTAAAAAGGGCATGTAGATGCGGAAAAGGGCGCGAAAAATGATGTGAGAATATGTGATGGTTCCTTAACTCAATACGGAGGTCGTAAAAAAGTTTTTTGAGAAAATTCTTTTGGGTTCTTTGGGCGCCAGATCAATAGGCTAATAAACACGATAAATTGAGAAATTTTCGCAATTCTTAAAAAAGGGTCTGTAGATGCGGAAATTGGGTGGAAAAAAATGTTGTGAGTATACGTGATGGTTCCCCAATTCAATATTAAGATCATCATAAATATTTTTGAGAAAAACCTTGTGGGTGCTCTAGGTGCTAGATCCATAAGTTAATACACACGGAAAAATAAGGAATTTGCGCGATTCCTACAAAAGGGCATGTAAATGCTAATATGGGCGTGAACAAATGGTGTGAGTATACGCTATAGTTCCCCAAATCAATATGGAGGTACTCATAAAGTTTTTTGAGGAAAAATATTTGGGGCTCTAAGCACCAGATCAATGGGCTAATACACACGAAAATTTGAGAAATTTACGCGATTCCTAAAATAGTGCATGTAGATGAAGAAATGGGCGCGGAAAAAATTGTGTGAGTATACATGATGGTTCGACAACTCAATACGGAGATCTTCATAAATGTTTTTGAGAAAAAAATTTGGGTGCTCCGACCGCAAGATCTATGGGCTAATACACACAAAAATTGTGGAATTTGCGCGATTCCTAAAAAATGGCATGTAGATGCGGAAATGGGCGAGAAAAAAATGGTGTGAGTATAAGTGATGGTTCCCTAACTCAATACAAAGGTCCTCATAATTTTTTTGAGAATTTTTTTGTGGGTGCTCTGAGTATCAAATCCATGAGCTAATACACATAAAAAAATGAGGAATTTGTGCAATTCCTAAAAATGGGCCTTAAGATGCGGAAATGGGAGCAAAAAAAATGGTGTACGTATACGTGATGATTCCCTAACTCAATACAGAGGTCCTCATAAAGTTTTTTGAGAAAAAAAATTAGGGTTCCTAGTGCGCCAGATCCATGGCCTATATACATGAAAAATTTAGGAATTTGCGCGATTCCTTAAAAAGGGCATGTAGATGGAAAAATTGGTGCGAAAAAAATTGTGTGAGTATAAGTGATAGTTTCCCAACTCCATACAGAAGTCCTCGAAATTTTTTTTGAGAAATTTTTTTTGGGTGTTCCAGACGCTAGATCCATGGGCATACACACGAAAAATTGAGAAATTTGCACGATTTCTAAAAAAGGGCATGTAGATGTGAAAATGGGTGCGAAAAAAGGTGTGAGTATACGTGATGGTTACCCAACTCAATACAGGGGTTTGCATAATGTTTTTTTAAGAAAAATAATTTGGTGCTCCGGGCGCAGATCTATGGGCAAATACACATGAAAAATTGAGGAGTTTGCGTGATTCCAGAAAAAGGGGATATAGATGTGGAAATGGCGCGAAAAAATGGTGTGAATATACGTGATGGTTCCCCAACTCAATACGTAGTTCTTCATAAATTTTTTTGCGAAAAAACTTTTGTGTGCTCCGGTGCCAAATTTATGGGCTAATACATATGAAAAATTGAGGAGTTTGCGTGATTCTTAAAAAAGGGCATGTAGATGCGGAAAAGGGCGCAAAAAAAATGGTGTGAGTATAAGTGATGGTCCCCAAAATAATACGGAGGTCCTCATAAAAGTTTTTTGAGAAAAATATTTTGGGTGCATCGGGCGCCAGATCTATTGTCTAATACACACGAAAAATTGAGGAATTTGCGTGATTCCTAAAACAGAGCCTGTAGATGTGGAAATGGGCGCGAAAAAAATGGTGTGAGTATACGTGATGGTTCCCCAAATTTATACATAGGTCCTCATAAAGTTTTTAGCGAAAAGTTTTGTGGGTACTCTGGGCGCCTGATCCATTGGATAATACACACGAAAAATTGAGAAATTTGCGTGATTCCTAAAAAAGGGCTTATAGATGTGGAAATGGGTGCGAAAAAATGGTGTGAATATATTTGATGGTTCCCAACTCAATATGGAGGTCCTTATAAAGTTTTTTGAGAAAGCAAATTTGGTTGCTCTGGGCGCCAGATCAATGGGCTAATACACATGAAAAAATGAGGAATTTGCGTGATTCCTAAAAATGTGCTTGTAGATGCGAAAATGAGTGCGAAAAAATAGTGTGAGTATATGTGATGGTTCCCTAACTCAATACGGAAGTCCTCAGAAAGTTATTTGATAAAAAAAAATTGGGTGCTCCGAGAGCCAGAATCATGGGCTAATACTCACGAATAATTGAAGAGTTTGCGAAATTCCTAAAACAGGGCCTGTAGACGGGGAAATGGGCGCGAAAAAAATGGTGTGAGTATACGTGATGGTTCCCCAACTCAATATAGAGATCCCAATAGAGTCTTTTGAGATAAAAAATTTGGGTGATGCGGGAGCCCGATCCATGGGCTAATACACACGAAAAATTGAGGAATTTGCGCAATTCATAAAAAAGGGTATGTAGATGCGCAAATGAGAGCAAAAAAAATAGTGTGCGTATACGTGATGGTTACCCAACTCAATATGGAGGTCCTCATAAAGATTTTTGAGAAAACAATTTTGGGTTCGTCGGGCGCCAAATCAATGGGTAATACACACTTAAAATTGAGAAATTTGCGCGATTCCAAAAAGAGGGCCTGTAGATGTGTAGATGGGAGCGAAACAAATAGTGTAGTATACATGATGGTTCCCAACCTCCATACGGAGGTCCTCATAAAATTTTTTGAGAAATATTTTTTGGTTTCTTCGAACGCTAGATACATAGGCTAATACACACGAAAAATAAAGAAATTTGAGTGATTCATAAAAAAAGGCATGTAGATGCGGAAATGGGAGTGAAAAATTGGTGTGAGTATACATGATAGTTCCCCAACTCAATACGGAGGTCCTCATAAAGTTTTTTGAGAAAAAAATTTTGGGTTCTCCCGGCGCTAAATCTATGGGGTAATACACACCAAAAATTGAGGAATTTGCGCGATTCCTAAACAAGGGCTTGTAGATACAAAAATGGGCACGATAAAAATGCTCTGAGTATACGTGATGGTTCCCAACTCAATACGGACGTCCTCATAAAGTTATATTTTAAAAAAAAATATTGGGTGCTCTGAGGACAGATCTATGGGCTAATACATACGAAAAATTGAGAAACTTACGTGATTCCTAAAACAGGGCTGTAAATATGGAAATGGTCGCAAAAAAATGTTGTGAGTATACATGATGGTTCCCCAACTCAATACAGAGGTTCTAATAAAGTTTTTGAGAAAACAATTGTAGGCACCAGATCCATCGGCTAATACACACAAAAAGTTGAGAAATATGCGCGATCCTAAAAAGGGTCTGTAAATGCGGAAAAGGGGACAAAAAAATGGTGATTCTTGATAGTTACCCAACTCAATACGGAGGTCCTCGTAAAGTGTTTTGAGAAAAAAATTGGGTTCTCCGGGCGCCAGATAAATAGGCTAATACACATGAAAAATAGAGGAATTTGCGCGATTCTGAAAAAAGGGCTTGTAGATGCGGAAATCGGTGTGAAAACTGTTAGCTGTCTAAAAGCTACGGTAAATAAAATCCCTTTTTTTTGAAAATAAACCACTAATCCGCCTTAGGTACTCTTTTAAGTCCGTGTAAGGCGGAGGGAATAAAGGAACCTGCAGAAGGTTGAAAAGCCGTAGTGCGCTAGCGCTAGCGAGTGCCCTTAAGTCGAGTGTAGCGAAGGGATTCTCCTAAGAGAAGCTTTAGCCCTTGAACCTGAAACGAATTTTATGAGTTGTCTCAGTAGTGACCGACTTTATTTTATTAGCTGTATGATTAGTGGCTAGTTCAATGTTAGCCAGATTAGTCAACATTTATCTCTTTCGATGCAACAAGCCCAGCAGGCCCTGCCTTAACCTGTCCTCAGACAGCCAGCCCTCACCAAGCTGCTGGCATTGCTAAATGCTCCAGGAAGGTTGGGTGCTTGTGGGGCGCGGCCATCCGGCCTCGAATAGGAGGGGGCAACGCTCTGGATCCTCCCTGCTTGCAGAAATGAATGGATCAGAAAGGGGCTTGGTTCTCTATTTCCGGGCAGGGGGTGAAGGCCATAAGAGAAGATTGCCCTACCGGTAAGGAAGAGGGGAAAAAGGTGTTGTCATCTATCTCGACCAGTTTCCCGAGGCGTTGGAAATCCAGACCGGCTCAGAGAATCACTCTCGCTATTTAGCCCTTCGTTCCGCCAACAAAGAAGTCATCCTTGACGATTTCCCATTCCTTCCCTGCCGAGTCGCCTCTCTTCGCCATTCGATGCTTCCGCCTCCCCTTTCTATAACATACCCAGGCGCCCTCCTTTCTAATCACTAAGAAAAAAAAAAGACCAATCAAAGCCCTATCTAAGTAAAGCTTCGTCTGTTATTTTTCCGGCCCCAGGGGAGTTTATTCGACCCATTCCCCAGTCTCCCGCACTGCTCAAGTAAGTGTGCGACTCCGTATGAGGACCTCCTTCTCTTCTGCCCACTCTCCGTTCACACGATTCTCAAAGCAGAGGAGGAAGGGTGGGCAACAGGTACCACGAGCCCTCTGTCCCACACAGCTATCCAGAAGCAAGTGTAGTTCACCGGTTCCACCGAATGCTCCTATCTCTCGGCAAAGATCGTGTGAGTGCGCAGTTATGCTTCAGATGCTTCACCATAGAATAGATCGATCCAGTTCCCGTTCTTTTCCGGTGCACTCGCTTTATATCTCCGACACACAAGGAAGGACGCGGTGGGAAGGAAGCAGCCCTAGCCTCTGTCCGGCCGATCATTTCGCTGGCATCTCGCATTCACGCCCCCGTTTGACTGCCGCTCGGGGATGTAGTTGTAGATAGGTTAGTCTTAGTAGGTCGTTGGCTCCACCTGTTATCTCCTTCTACGACATGCTGTTGTCGTCGCCATATTCCATATGTCACTTAGTCATCTCTGCCTCGCTGCGGGTCAGCACCTCCGAAAGAAACGGAGGACTTCATTCAGTGACCCCGCGATAAGTTTTTGTACTCAATTAATTTCTCAGTCCCTCTAGTCGGGTGGGCGCCGGCCGGTTTTTCGACCAGATCCCCCTAAAAATCGTACGTGCGAGTCTCCCCGCATGCGGCTCACGCCATTCGAGGTGGCCCAGCCCAGCATTCATTCGCAAATCCTGTAGTGAAATTGAGACTGCTCAACCTCGGAAGCTAATTCGCGTGTAGGCAGCGCTGTCTGTCATACCGTTGACTCTATCTATTCATGGAATTTTATTTATTTCATTTTCTATTTTATATAGGCTCGCTCCCTCTTTTTCCAAGAATTCATCCACTTCCCCTTACTCCATAGGGCCTTCTCTAATAGGGAAAAGCCTTCTATTTCCGTCAAATGACCCGGCCTCCCCTGGCTCTTCCACCGTCCGGGCTCCCTTTCCTCCCTATGGTATGCTCCCCCAGCGCAGGCCTACCACGCTTCGTGCCTGCGGCGTTTTCGCCAGACGGTCTTTGCCAGTAGTGTCATCCTCCCCGCTGGCTGTATGGGCGGGTTGTCCCTCGCTGCTGCGTTCTTTTAAGCTATGGATTAAAGGAACAAATGTAGTTGAATGGAACAGCAGGCGGGTTACACGTTCCACTGTGCCAAGATGTGAGGTGCAGGTGGTGATGATCACCCCGGGGTATGCGCTAGCGCCCTTGACAGGCACTCCAGAACCCGCCAACGCTCGTGAAAACCCGGGTCGATCGGTCCTCCATTCATCCGACCGGAGGTATGGATAACGAGGCCACCTTCACAACCTTCTCCCTTCTGTCCCTATGTTGGAATAAGGTAAGGTGGTTCGCTTGAGTTGCTCAACCGCCCCTTAGCCCGGTGCTCATGACGTGCTACGAAACCTCCACCGTGCCGGGGGAGGGGGACCAAGCAGGGCATAGCTAGCGGCATAGGAGCCGACTCGGCATCAGCGGCTTCGTGCCGCACTGGAGTAATCCAATATGTGGTTCCGCGCGTTCCACCACTTCTCCGTTCATTTCCAATACTGATCGTGAAACACCATGAGCAGCAGGATGTTGAGGTCCGAAATTCGAAGTGAAATTTTGGATTTGCCTGTTCTTAGTCGTCATGGGAAAGAAATACAGAAATAAGAAAGAGATTATTCCCTTAGAGCTTGTCCAATACCATCAGTACCAGAAATGCATCTCATTTGTCCCGCGCGAGAGACTTCTATGCCAGCCGGGAATAACGGCTCTGTTATGAAAGAAAGCGGCAGACAGACTAATTTGGCCGGTATTCCCTAATGAGTAGCTTTAGGAGAGAAAGGTCCCCCTTATATTCTCCACCCATCTGCGGAGGGTTTCCGTATCCGTCTCCGCGGAGATCTCCAGATCGTAAGACATTATCGCCTTCGCGACACTGGACTATATTTCCGTCATTTCCGGAAAGTGCACGGACAGCCGCCATTTCCCCCTTTCACAATGTTCTCGTGAAGTTGCTCACGAATCAAAGTGTGAATGTCCCTTCGAAGTCTCGCACGCTCTTTTTGATCAGGATCGGGGTGGGCAATTTATGTCGGTGCTGGCGCCTGCGGCAGCGCCTCTGGAGCCGCCCCCCCGTTCTGGAGCCAGCGGGTTCTAAATGACCTCCCTCTCCCTGTTGGTCAGCTTCCTTTTCAGCCCTCTCACGGTGAAAAAAGTGGTTAACTATCTCGAAAAAATCCATATCATCCATCCAAATTGTCTCAATTACAGCCAACTCCCACTCCCCCGTCTCTTTCCCTATCGAAAAACCAGCCCTACTTATTTTGTTCTACAAATGCTAACCAAGTGACACACTGGGGCCGAAAAATTGAGAAATTTACTCGATTCCTAAAAAAGGGCCTATAGATGCGGAAATGGGCGCAAAAAAAATGTTATGGGTATACGTGATAGTTCCCCAACTCAATATGGACGTCCTCATAACATTATTTGAGAAAATAAATTGGGTGCTCTAGGCTCCAGATCCATGGGCTAATACACACGAAAAATTAAGGTATTTGCGTGATTCCTAAAAATGGCCAATATGCAAAAATGAGCGCAAAAAAATGGTGTGAGTGTACGTGATGGTTCTCCAACTCAATATAGAGGTTCTCATTAAGTTTTTTGAGAAATTTTTTTTGGGTGCTTCGGGCGCCAGATCCATTGCTAATACACACGAAAAATTGAGAAATTTGCGCGATTACTAAAAAGGGCATGTAGATGTTGAACTGGGTGAAACAAAATGGTGTGAGTATACTTGATGGTTACCCAACTTAATACAGAGGTCCTCATAATATTTTTTGAATAATTTTTGGGTGCTCCGAGTGCTAGATCCATGGGGTAATACACACGATAAAATAAGAAATTTGCGCGATTTCTAAAAAAAGGCATGTAGATGCGGAAATGGGCGCGAAAGAAATGGTGTGAGTATTCGTTATGGTTCCCCAACTCAATACACAGGTCTTTATGAAGTTATTTGAGAAAACATTTTTGGATGCTCCGGGCGCCAGATCCATGGATGCACGAAAAATTGAGAACTTTGCGCGATTCCTAAAAAGGACCTATAGACGCGGAAATAAGTGCGAAAGAAATGGTGTGAGTATACGCGATGGTTACCTAACTCAATATAGAGGTCCTCGTAAAGTTTTTTGATAAAAAATTTTAGGGTTCTCTGGGTGCCGGATCAATGGTGCTATTACACACTAAAAATGAGGAATTTGCGCGATTCCAAAAAAAAAAGGCTGTAGATGCGGAGATGGCCGCGAAAAAAATGGTGTGAGTATACATGATGGTTCCCCAACTCCATATGGAGGTCCTCATAATGTTTTTTGAGAGTTTTGTTTTGGGTGCTTCGGGCGCCAGATCCATGGGCTAATACACATGAAAAATTGAGGAATTTGTGCGATTCATAAAAAATGGGCATGTAGATGCGGAAATGGGAACAA
Source organism: Solanum verrucosum (assembly GCF_900185275.1). Classification (NCBI taxonomy): domain Eukaryota; kingdom Viridiplantae; phylum Streptophyta; class Magnoliopsida; order Solanales; family Solanaceae; genus Solanum; species Solanum verrucosum. The sequence goes on from NW_026020357.1 coordinate 803,274, forward strand.
AAAAATTGTGTGAGTATACATGATGATTCCCCAACTCAATACGGAGGTCCTCATAAATTTTTTTGTGATAAAAAATTTGGGTGCTCTCGGCGCCAAATCCATGGGCTAATACAGACCAAAAATTGAAGAATTTGCGTGATTCCTATAAAAGGGCTTGTAGATGCGAAAATGGGCGCGAAAAAAGTGCTTTGAAATACATGATGGTTCCCAACACAATACATATGTCCTCATAAAGTTATTTGAAAAAATGATTAGGTGCTCCGGGCCTAGATCCATGGGCTAATACATGCGAAAAATTGAGGAATTTGCGCGATTCCTAAAATAGGGCTTGTAGATGCGGAAATGGGCAGAAAAAACTGGTGTGAGTATACGTGATGATTCTCCAACCCAATACAGAGGTCCTCATAAAGTTTTTTGAGAATTATTTTATGGTGCTTCGGGCACCAGATCCATCGGCTAATACACACGAAAAAATGAGGAAATTACGCGATTACCAAAAAAGGGATTTTAGATGCAGAAATGGGCGCAAAAAGTGGTGTGACTATACGTGATGGTTACCAGATTTAATACAAAGGTCCTCATAATGTTTTTTGAAAAAAGAATTAGTGCTCCAGGCGCCAGATCCATGGGTATTATACACACGAAAAATTGAAAAATTTGCGTGATTCCTAAAAAAGGGCCTGTAAATGCGGAATGGAGCAAAAAAAATGGCCTGAGTATACTTGATGGTTCCCAAACTCAATACGTTGTTCCTCATAAAGTTTTTTGAAAAACAAATTTGGGTGCTCTGGGTGCCAGATCCATGGGTTAATAATCACGAATAATTGAGGAACTTATGCCATTCCTAAAAAAGGGCCTACAGATGCAGAAATGGGCTCGACAAAATTGATGTGAGTATACATGATGGTTCCCCAACTCAATACGAAAGTCCTCATAAAGTTTTTGAGTAAAAAAATTAGGGTACTTCGGGCGCCATATCAATGAACTAATACACACGAAAAATTAAGAAATTTGTGTGATTCCTAAAAAATGGCATGTTGATGCGGAAATAGGTGCCAAAAAATGGTATGAGTATACGTGATGGTTCCGCAACTCAATACGGAGGTCCTCATAAAGTTTTTTGAGATAAATTTTTAGGGTGCTCCAGGAACTAGATCCATGGGCTAATACACACGAAAAATTGAGGAATTTGCGCGATTTCTAAAAAAGGGATTGTAGATGCGGAAATGGGCGTGAAAAAAAAGGTGTGAGTGTACGTGATTGTTCCCAAACTCAAGACGAAGTTCCTCATAATGTTTTTTAAGAAAAAAAAATTGGGTTCTCCATGCGCCAGATCCATGGGCTAATACACACAAAAAAATAAGGAATTTGCGCGATTCCTAAATTAAAGGTTTGTAGATGCGAAAATGGGCACAAAACAATGGTGTGAGTACGTGATGGTTTCCAAACTCAATATGGACGTCCTAATAAAGTTATTTGAGAAATAAAATTTGGTGCTCTGGGTGCCAGATCCATGGGCAAATACACATGAAAAATTAAGACTAGCGGGATAACTAAAATAGGGCATGTAGATGCAGAAATGGATGCAAAAAAAATGATGTGTGTGTATACGTGATGGTTCCCCAACTCAATACAGAGGTCCTAAAAAAGTTTTTGAGAAACAATTTAAGGTGTTGCGGGCGCCAAATCCATGTGCTAATACACACGAAAAATTGATAAATTTGCGCAATCCTTAAAAGGGTCTGTAGATGCGGAAATGGGTGCAAACAAAATGGTGTGAGTATACTTGATAGTTACCCAACTCAATACGGAGGTCCTCGTAATGTTTTTGAGAAAACAATTTTGGGTTCTCCGGGCGCCAGATGAATAGGCTAACACATGAAAAATTGAGGAATTTGCGCGATTCTGAAAAAAGGGCCTGTATGTGCAGAAATTGACATAAAAAATGGTGTTAGTATACGTGATGGTTCCCCAACTCAATACGGAGGTCCTCATAAAGTTTTTGAGAAAATATTTTTGGGTGTTACGGGCGCCAGATCCATGGGATAATACACACTAAAAATTGAGGAATATGCGCGATTCCTAAAAAAGGGACTACAGATGCAGAAATGGGCGTGAAAAAATGGTGTGAGTATACGTGATGGTTACCCAACTCAATACGGAGGTCCTCATAAAGTTTTTTGAGAAAAAAGTTTTGAGTCTTCTAGGCACCAGCTCCATGGGCTAATACACACGAAAAATTGAGAAATTTTCGCAATTCCTAAAAAAGGGCCTATAGATGTGAAAATGGACGCAAAAAAAATGGTGTGAGTATACGTGATGGATCCCTAACTCAATACAGAGGTCCTCATAACGTTTTTTTAGAAAAAACTTTTGGGTGTTCCGGGCGCTAGATATGGGGGCTAAAAAAATCTCACCCAAATAAAAAAAGGAAAGAAGAGAAATCTGTAGTAATCTCACATAAGGTATGGAGAAATCAAGGATTTGTTGAATTACATACTCTTTATATAGGAGAAGTGTCCTATACTAGCTACACTAGGATACCTACTACAACACAAATATATTATTTATACATTATCCTAGTCGACTACATCAGCTTTAGTCGTACATAAATTAGGTAGGATTGTACATGAATTAGGATTGAATAGTCTAGTTCTAGTGTAACTCTAACTCTAACTCGTCAGTCAGCTTCGTTGAACCTGTTCCTTTGATACGTTCCATCAACTTCCTTCAACATTTCCCCTCAAGCTAGTGAGTGGAGGGACTGTAACTCCTAGCTTACTACAAAACTCAGCAAAAACCTGCTTGCTTAATGCTTTTATATGAATATCAGATAGTTGATCCTTAGACCTTACAAACTGAGTAAGGAGTTGTCCTCTGGCCACCTTCTTACGAACAAAGTGGTAGTCCATTTCAACATATTTGGCTCTAGCATGCATAACTGGATTAACTGTCATGTACAAGGAACTCATGTTATCAAAACACAATATAGGTACAGATCGAAGAAACATCGCAAGGTCATGAAGTAGATATATGATTTATGTCATCTCTGCTGCAGTGGAGGCGAGTGATCTATACTCAGCTTCAGCACTCGATCGGGCTACTATTGTTTGCTTCTTTAATGTTCAAGAAATATAATTTGCACCTAGGTAGATTCTATAGCATGTTGTTGATCTCCTAGTGGTGGTATAACCTCTCCAATCATCATCTGAGTATCGATACAACCTACATGGTGATTGTGAAATAATTCTGAGTCCAAAGTGTAGAGTACCTTTGATGTATCTGAGAATCCTTTTCACCCCTTGAAAATGTTCAATGTTTGGATTTTGCATAAACTGGCTTGCTAAATTCACATCATGAGTGATATACGATTTTGTGAGTATCAAGTATTGAAGACTCCCTACTATCATTCTTTAAAAGGATGCATCGACCAGGCTTCCCACAACTTCATGTAAACCATGTTTTTTAGCCAAAGGAGTGGCTACAACCTTTGCCAAAGTCATCTGTGTCTTGTCCAGCAACTCAAGACTCTCTACTATCATTCTGTAAAAGGATGCATAGACCAGGCTTCCCACATCTTCATGTAAACGATGCTTTTGAGCCAAAGAAGTGGCTACAACATTTGCCAAAGTCATCTATGTCTTGTCCAGCACCTTACTACTCCTAGAAAGAAGTGTAAAGGACCAAGATCTTTCATGGCAAATTCTTTCCCAAGTTGTCGAACCAACTTTGAGACATGTGATGGATTACTTCTTGTGACAATAATATCATCCACATATAACAAGAGAAATATGGTGTTTTTGTGAGCTTGCAATGTAAATAATGAGGGATCTGCCTTACTACAGATAAAACCAAGGTGTAGGAGATGCATGCTAAACCTATCAAACCAGGCCATTGGTGCTTGTTTAAGACCATACAATGCCTTTTAAAGTAGGCACACATGCTGAGGATACTTGGGATCAATAAATTCAGGAGGTTGACTCATGTACACCTCCTCTTGTAGGAAACCATGGAGAAAAGCATTTTTGACATCTAGTTGTCTAACTTCCCACTTTGAGATGACAACAATGGATAGAATCACTCTAATAGTTGTGGCTTTAACCACAGGGCTAAATGTTTCTTCAAAGTATATGCCTTCAAGCTGCAAGAATCCCTTGGCCACAAGTCTGGCCTTGTATCTAGCTATTGTTCCATCAACTTATAATTTTATCTTGAACACCCATTTTGATCCAACCAAATTTATACCAGAAGATTCCGGCACCAATATCCATGTCTTGTTAGTGTGTAAAGCATTGATGTCCTCCTGCATCGCTGCAAGACAATGAGGTGACCTAAGTGTTTCCTTAGTAGTATTTGGTTCCCTCAAAATTTCTTTGTTGTTGCAAGCAACAAGTGATAAGTGATGTTCCTTCGCCTTGTGTCTGGTGATCATATGATGCCCCTTGTGGTGTAGGAAGTACCTCAATTGGTACATCAACTAAAGTAGTTGATTGGAGTGTAGTATCGTCAGGTTAATGGTTAACTAGTACATCAACTAAAGTAGTTGATTGAAGTGTAGTATCTTCAGGTTGATGATGCTCATTGACAGGACCTGTAAGATCAACATGTTCCTTACTGCCGCTAGCAGATCCAAATCTGCAGGTGGAGTCTTAATACCACTATATGGATCATCACTTTCAACTTGTTCCTCATGATCATCATATGATCCTGCACCTGAGAGGTCAATATGACTCTCATCATCAAGGAGTATATGGGTTGTTATAGTAGCATTGTCACTAGTAACTTGCGTACTATCAGTATGTTCTTCCCCTGAATTATCATGTGGCTGCAATTTAGAGAAAGATTCAATAATAGTATCAAGGTGAGGTGAGACATCAATGTTAGTCTGAGATTGATTTTGAGACACTTAGGGTAATGTGTTTTCATCAAACACAACATGTCTGGATATGTAAACCTTTCTTTTAGAGGGATGATAGCATATATATCCTTTGTGTAGACTGTTGTATCCTATGAACACAAAAGGATAAGTCTTTAGACTGAACTTATTGATACCCCTGATATATGGAAAACATATACACCCAAACACTTTAAGGTTGTTGTAATCAGGTTGTTCTCCATACAACTTAACAAATAGAGTCACCTTCTTTAGGACGGAAGAGGGTAGTCGATTAATGAGGAACACTGCTGTGAGAAAAGCCTCAACCCATAGAAATAAAGGTAGGTTAGCATGGAGTAGTAGAGTTAAGCTAGTCTCCACAATATTCTTATGTTTTCTTTTTGAAACACCATTTTGTTCATGTGTGTTAGGACATGAAATATGTCTCACAATTCCACAATCTTCCAAATGCTTGATGAAGTATATTTTGATAAACTCATCACCTCCATTACACTAAAATGTCTTAATTTCTTTAGAAAATTGTTTTTCTACTTTTTTTTTTGGAATTTTACAAAGACCTCAAAGAATTCAGATTTCTTTTTTAGTGGATAAATCCATGTCTATCTTGTGTGATCATCTACAAAAACGACATAATATTTCATATGTTCAAAAGATTCGATAGGAGCAGGTCTCCACAAGTCACAATGAATTTTCAATAAAGGTTCTTTCTCAATTTTATTTCTTAAACCAAATGGAAGTTTACAACTCTTGCCTAATTGATAACTAGAACAAACAATAGGCATTTTATTCCAAATACCAACATTGATGCAGCTATTACCACTCAAAACTTTTAAAGACTTCAAACTAGGGTGTCCTAATCTAGTATGCCACATGTTGTCTCACGTGTTCCAATCGTGTGCAACAGTTAAAGCATAGAGATTGTTATCTTCCAAAGCATAGAGTCCATTCCTTTTAGATCCCTTGGTAAAATGTGCCCTTGTCTTCTTGTCCTTTACAACAAAGTTAGTTTCATCAAATTCAAGAGTGCAACAATTATCCTTTGCAAGCTTACCAACTGAGAGTAGATTTTTATTAATCTTAGGAACTACAAGAACTTCTTTTAACTTTAGACCTGGTCTGGATATGTTCCCAACATGTGTTATGTCCAATTTTGATCCATTCCCAATAATGATTTTATCTGGTCCATTGTAGTGTTTAAGATCACTTAGGATACCTGAATTATGTATCATATGGCTACTTGCTCCTGAGTCCACATACAAGGTGTCATCAGTAGTGTTTGTAGATTAGTAGCAGTCAATGCTTGTGGTAGATCATCTGCGACTTGGTAAGAGTAATCCCACCTGTAAAAACACTTAAGAGCAGTATGTTATTCCTACCACAAATTTTACACGCATCAGTATTGTTCCTCTCCTGACTTCCACTTGAGGGACTGTTTTGAGGACCTGGTCCATTTTTGTTGTTATAAGAACTTGTTCCTTGTCCAATAGTCTTGAAGCCTCTTCCTCTGGAATTGAAGTTATTGTTTCCTCTTCTTTGAGAGTAGTTTCCTCTTCCCCTGCCCCTTTGGGCAGAGAATTCCATTTTATGGTTTTGTTGTGGCACTTATTATTCATCCTCCCTCATATCAAAACCCCTGAGAGCATTAACAAATTGATTAAGAGTAGGATATGGTGCCTTACCTAGCATGAAAGTCTTGAAGGTTTTGTACTTAAGACTTAGACCTCTAGAAAAATTAATTACTTTGATATCTTCATCTACATGCTTGTGAATGGCTGAAAGGCCATAACATATGCCTTTGAATTCCTTAATGTATTCATCAATCATTTTGGTTCCTAGCTTCACACTTTGCAGTTGTTGTTTAAGTTGGAACTCCTTATCTTTTGGTGCTTGAAGATAAGCTTCTTCCAAGCATTCCCACATCTCCTTGGCAGTTGAGCAGCCTACGATCAAGTACATGTTTTATTCTGTCAAGGTGCCTGATATCCAACTCCTTAGCAATACATCCTTCTCCTCTCAATCATCAGTAATGTTGATGTCTTCTGCACCTTTCCCGCATGCTACAAATTTCTCAGTAATCTGTCCAGTGGAACATGTACCTTTAGTTGGTTCATTCTCTGTGATGAGGTAGGTTAATCTCATCACTTGAATCAACTGAGACATTTGTGTCCTCCATATATAATAGTTTGTTGGCTTAAGTTTAATGGAGCAGGACGAAATAAGATGATGAAGTGAGGAGGTTGAAAGAGTGTTGATAGAAGGGGCCATTGCAATTCGATATTGTGGTTGTTTTGGTTTTGATATTATACGTTAAAGAGCGAAAAAACTTTAATGATTTGATACCATGTAGAAATCTCACGTAAAGTATGGAGAAATCAAGGATTGTATTGATAATTGATTTGTTGAGTTACATTCTCCTTGTATAGGAGAAAAGTCCTATACTAGCTACACTAGGAGTCCTACTACAACACAAATATATTATTTACACCTTATCCTAGTCAACTACATCAGCTTTAGTCGTACATAAATTAGGTAGGATTATACATAAATGAGGATTCAATAGTCCAGTCCTGGTGTAACTCTAAATCTAACTCGCCAGTCAGCTTCGTTCAACTTGTTCCTTTAACATGTTCCATCAACTTCCTTCAATAGAATCCACAAATTTTTGAATTTTCTTTATATATATATATGCACATTTTTCCTTGTCCAATGATGCCCGACATCTCATTTCAAATGCACTACTAAAATATGTAATTTTGAAAATATTTATCAACGTGATAAAAAATAACATGAACAACAATCACAATACTTCATTTAAAGAAGAGCTTTAAGAATATCTTAAATATGAACAAGCTCTTAATTATGAACATTCGATAACAATCCAAAATTTTAGCTATAAGAACTATATTTCTACTGATTTACAATGTAGAAATTACACTATCTAGCCAGCCAAACACAAATAAAAAATTCAGGAATACATATTAAATAATTAGACTAGTTAAAAAATATTTTTTCTTCCACTTTTTGGTCTTCCCATTATTTTCTTTTGTTTTACCCCTTGGAACATAAAAACATTGGCATCCATAAAAATTTCAAAAATGTACTCAGCTACTATATGATCCTCTGAAAGCACATTTTTATTGTTGTTATTTCTGAAAAACTCTTTATACATATCAGTCAACTCATTGTGAAATAGAAAATCAGTTGTGGTGAATTTCACATAATTAATAGTAGGACCATACTTTTCCCTTCTTCCTCGAAGTAGTAAAAGATCGCATCAAGATGCTGAAAATAGGAAAATACAAAACACATAATCATATACTAGAACAATACATGATATATCATAACAAGTATACAATAACTATACATTACGCTACACTCAAAAAGACGAATATAACTTAACTGTACATGGAGTATAAATTGAATATACATTATGATACACTCAAAAGTTGAATATAGCTTAACTATACATGAAGTATACGCTGACTATACAGTATGATACACTCAAAATTAAATATAGCTCACCTATACAAAAAGTATACATCACAAAATCTAACTGGTCATATAGCTTAAGTACATCAATAAATTTTTCATGATATCCATTGAGGCAAGGAAACACCATATCAAGAAGAGCAAAAATACATCACAACCATAAAAACAATAGAGAAATAGAGTCAAATGCATGTGATGGAGTTTCTGGTGATACCAAGGTAAAAAAAAAAAACCAATTACAGAAAAATCAACTTATCTATATATTACCTACAGATACATCACATATACATCGGAATCCAATGACATGGTAAATCAAAAAATGAAAAAGACTTCAAAAATTCACAAAAAAGAAGAGAAAAATGAATCATAATGTGTTTCTCAAGCCTAAGTGTACAACTTTGACAACTATCCCTTCATATTCAAAAGATATACTCCAAGATCAAATGAAATCAGTCTGTAAAATCATTAAAAGGGAAATAAGAAAACACAATAACTAAAAAAAAATAGATAGACAACTTACTCTTTGTTTCTCTTTTGATATCAAATATCAATTTAGCTAGTTTTCTCTGAAATAACTACCTTTTATTCCTTGATATCATCAGACTCTCTCTCTCTCTCTCTCTCTCTCTCTCTCTCTCTCTATATATATATATATATATATATATATATAAAAAAAAAAAAAAAATTTATAGGAATGACATAGTATAGGATATAAATTACATCCTATCCCTTCTAGTTTTCATTTTACAATAAATTCCTTAAAATAATGAGCAACCAGATACATGAAGGGTTGCCGGATACATTATAGATGATACATTCTATTTAGGAGTTGTTGCGCTTAAAATGGAAAGAAAAAATGTAAATTTGATTTTAATAATTTAAATTCCCACATTTCACGCATTACAGGTTGTTAACCTTCCATCCCATTACGTAACTAATTCAGAAATTCAAATTTCAAATTTCAAAATTACACCTTCTCCATCTATCAACAGTTACAGTCGAAAAAAGTGCTAAATTCAAAGAACTTGAAGAAAGCAGCTGTAGAAGATGAATATATCGATTTTGTTACGGCATTCAGAAATTTGGGTGAGTGAGGTTAGTTATGAAGGTTACAAAATTGATGAAATTGTTGTTGGACAATCAATTACATTAATGAATCTGAAAGCGGAAATTTTAACCGAGTTGGAGATCGATGAGGTTAGGAAAGATATTGAAATTTGATACATTGTAGAAGGAAACTAGTGTCTATTGAAAATTAAGAACGACGTGGGTGTGAAACTGTATTTGGAAGTGAAAAGGAATGAGCCTGGGTTCGCCATGTATCTATTATGTATCGATACAATTGAGAAGATTGGTAGAGATACATAACTTTGATGGTACATCCAGAGAAATCATGTGTGTCGAAGGTACATATTGGGATACAGAAGCTCTTGCTCTGGTTGAATCAAGAATTTGTAATTCATATTATATTCCAGAATAAGATGCTACAAATTACATAACTGATTCCAAGAGTACATTTGTGATTGTATAAGGATGACGCCACACTCGTAGATGTAATGGCAAAATATAAAATAAAGAACAACTTCAATTTCAGAGTGAAGAGATTGGATAAAAAAAAAGGTATTGGAGTGTTTAATCCCTAATTTGAAGTAGTTTTTTTTTCATTTTTTAGATATATGAATGATGATACACTTCTATTTCTAATGTGTGTGATACATAACAATAATTATTATATGTATCATGATGATAAGTTTGTTGGTTTTTGATGATTAAAACAGATTGGTATGATAATTATGATTGTTTATTTGTAATAGACTGATTACATTATGTGTATCGTGCTAGACTTGTGAATTCGATACATAAAAATATTGTAAAGTAGTCTTTGTGGTCGTTAATATGGATGATACATTAATGTGGATAATTATTTGAAAAGTTGTGAAACACTGTACATTATATATTTGAAATGTATCTGTTATATGAATTAATATGATGAAAAAATTTTATACAGCTATGTGTTAGTGTGCTTTGGTGATGAATGTGGTTGGAGTTTAAAGGCTTCGTGTAGAAAGAAATCTGATGTATTCAAAGTAAGATACTTCAATAGTGAACATACGTGTCCAATGCGGGATATGAAACTTACCAAAGTACAAGCAACACTTGGGTTTATTACTAGTGTGACTGCCCCTAAATTGGTAAATCATAAACAAATTCATACTCCGAAAGATGTAATTGATGATGTTAGAGAATTCTATGGGATTGAAATATCATACCATCAAGCATGTGGTGCTAAGAATGTGCACTAGAAATGCTAAGGGGTAAACCATTAGATGTATATATGCAGATGCCTAGTTACATATCCAAGCCAAATATTGTGTATCCAAATTCATATATAAGGATGCACAAGTTGGAAAATAATAAATTCATGTATCTTTTCATAGCCTTGAGATCATTGATGAGAGGGTTCAACTACTGCAGACCGGTAGTTGTTGTCGACGGTGCACATCTTGGTGGCGCTTACAAAGGGATATTTGTATCATCAAGCACACTGGATGGGGGCAGGTATGTGTTTTTTTGTAATTGTGAACTTTTTTTTATTTATATAATTAATGTATCTTTAGTGTAGATGTATGTATCAAAAAATAAAATGTGTTGCTCTGTAATTAGGTTGCATACTGCCATTGTCATATGGTGTTGTAGACTCTGAAAATGACTATTCGTCGACATGGTTCTTCGAACAATTCAAAAATGCATTTGACGAGCGTGAAAACATGTGTATTGTATCAAATAGAAATGAAAGTATTATGAAGAGTGTAAGCATTGTGTTCCTAAATGTACCTCATTGCGCATGCATATATCACCTTTGGAAGAATGTCTGTTCAAACTTCAAAAGGAGAAGAATCACACAAAGTGAGCTATTCTACTCAATGGAAAAGGCATACCGAAAGGAGGATATTGATAAATTAATGGCTAAGGTGGTAAAGGTTGATCATAAGATGAAGGATTACCTTGAGGATGTTGGGTATGAGAAGTGGTTGAGAGTTCATTCAACAGTAAACAGAGGTAGAATGATGACTTCGAACATCACAGAATGTATCAATGGTTGTCTTGTTGAGGCATGTCAGTTACCTATATTAGAATTCTTGGAAGAGGCTAGAATTCTATTTGGTTCTTCGAACTATAAAATAGAGAAATAGCCTCATGTACAAAGGACACGTTAGGGAGATGATTTGAGGAGGTATTGATTGTAAACGCATCTAAATGTTCAAAGATAAAGATATTTATCAATATACATAACTTTATCTTTTATGTATCTAAAATTTGTATCATTTACCTGTTTGATCAGCATTGCTTTGGAAAAAATACATAAAATATCATTTCATGTAATGTATCACTAACTTCTTAGTGTTTTCAGGTTATTCCATTGTCTGAATATATTTTCTCGATTTATGAAGCTAGAAGAAGATACATTGTATGCCATGAGCGGAAAGCATGTACTTGTGGAAGATTTCAACTAGATGAAATACTTTGTGCACACATAAATGCAGTTTTAAAGAACAAGAATGTTACAAATATGCATCCATATTGCTCTAATTACTACAAGCCTGATGCATTAGCAAAAACCTATGAGGTTGCAATGGTTCCAATGCTAGATAAAGAGGATTGGTCTGTTTCAGACTATGTTTAGATGAAATTGTGTTGCCACCTAGATACAAAGGATGGCTGGATGACCAAGGAAATGAAGAGGAAAAAAATGTAGATGAGAAGATAACAGTGAACACAAATTGTTGTGGACGCTTTGGACAAGAAGGTCATAACAGGAGAACTGGTACTTTATTCCCGAAAGAGAAGTGAAATAATTTTTTTAAAAGAAAAACTCATGTTCATGATCAATAATTTGCACTTGTAGAGATTTTTCACTTTACTATTTAGAGTAAATAAAGTGTATTGTTTACACGAGTTAGTTTGATACATTATTTATTATGAGCTTTGTTGTTCAACTTAATAATTTGTTAAGATTAGTGTGCCAATGTTATATTCAATAGACAATTATTGAGATACTGTTGAAAACATAAAGAAATTTTGAATGTATCAACTTCGAAAATGTAACATCCCGCCTTAGAAAGAGCTAAATTTAGAAAACGCTAAATTGGAAATAGATAAATTAATTTTTTTGCAAACTTATGCTAAATTATGAGTTTCAGGTCAACTTCAAATGACCATAACTTTCCGTACAGGAAGAGTTAGGTGACTCATAAGATATCAAATGAAAGATCTTGGAATCCTCTTTCCAACGCCACCAAGTTTTCTAATTTTTGAGTTCGTATGAGGGAGATATGCCCATTTGAAATCTGACTATCCGTTAAGGAAAGTTACCCGAATTTGTGAAGGGTATTTTGGTCTTTTGGGGGTCAAATCTGATTTGGGTAAGTTTTACAAATTCTAATTTATGCTTAGGGTTTTAGAATAGAGTTCAAGAAGTGAAAAGAGGAAAGGTTCAAGGAGTTCTTCAGGATTCATGAGAATTGTAGAGGATCTTCATCAAATTAAGATACGTAAGCTTTTATAGTGTTGGGTTCATTCACCCACACGCCAATCATGATTTATACATTCGAATTTCATCCCAAAGGTTGGAGTATATTTGAGTTCTTGATGTATTCTTGATGAGTTCTTGAAGTTTAAGTTTCATTTTTTGATAATGAAGTTCTTGTTGAGTTCTTGAAGTGAGAATTACAAATGAGTTGAGTAAATTGATAGTTTCATGAATGGGTTTTGCTGAGATTGTTCTGGGTTATAAGAATTCAAGAGTATTTACCTTAGAATTGCAGTGGGTAAGAGTTGCATCGAGTTTGGCAGAGGAAGAAAATACCGGATAGGAATAGTTGCCTAGGTCCGCGTCGCGTACTTGCTCCCCCAGAGAGTTTCCTCTCTCCCCGCATCGTGGAGAGAGCATGGACTCCACTGTCTCAACAATTATTTCGGAATAAATTACACCTTCTCTGCGTCGCGCCTTTGCTCCCTAGATAGTATTTTCACTCATTTCTTATTTATCAACTATCTAAACCCGACTTATTCATTAAGAGGTCTTTCATAACACAAATCATAAATCTTGAAATAATTCAAATTCAAGATAGAGTTAAGAGTCAAATTTGAGAGAGTCTTCCGAGTCTATTTGAGAAGTCTTTTACAATCTTTTTAAAACTTATTTTAAGACTTGAGTTCTTGAGCATGAGGATGAGTAAAGTTGAGTTCATTTTTCAAAAGGAATATATGAGAACTAAGTATTCCCAAGAGTAAATATTTTTACATTTAAAAGAGGAGGAAACTATGATTTCCAAAAGAGTTTAAGAGGAGTTTTGAGTACTATCTCTTTTTAGAGAATTTTTTTGAGTAATTATCTCAAATCAGATGAAGATAAATGCTTTTAAACATATGAGCTAAGTTATATTTTGGGAGTAGTACTGAGCACCGATATGGAGACGAGTTCAGATAACTCAAAGTCCTCATAAACCATGTAGCCAACGTGGGTAGAAAGGGTCATACTTTTTAGATGATTCCTTATTGCTTTTGAAGCATAACTTAGTGGATCCACTTAGTGAGTAGGTCCTATACCTCGGCAAAGTATAGTACAGTCTTGGCAGCGTGGGTGAGACGTTGTATCATCACATAGCTCATAGTAATGGTTGTCGGTTAGAGAATCTCCCATACAGAGTTATTTTATATTATTATATACACACCGAGTTATTTTGTTTTCTTATATACAAATAGAGTTATTTTGTATTCTTATATACAAATAGACTTATTTTGTATTCTTACATACAAACTGAGTTATATTGTATTTTCTAATACATTGAGTTGTTATCTACTATTTTAAAAAGATTTTCCTTATAATGCATCTTTACTACTGTTTTATATTGAACTGAGTTGAGTAAGTTTTATGTATCCTTGAGGTTGAGTTGAGTTGAGACGAGGTAAGTTGTTTCTTCAGTTCCAGTTCAAGCTTATGTCTTGTTTTAGATTTCTCCTTGCATGCTTGTACATTCCATGTACTGACGCCATTTGTTCTGCATATTTTATGATGGAGATACAGGAAATCAAGATCATCAACTGACGCTCCGTTGATCCAGTCGTGTTCCACAATTGTTTGGTGAGACTCCTTGCTTCTGAAGGATCCTTTGTCTACTTCTAGTATTTTCAGTTTTGTTAGGATGATCGAGGGTCTTGTACCGACATCCCTCATAGGATTAGAGGCTTCATAGATAGATAGACAGTAGTAGTTGATGAGTCTTTTCATTTCCAGTTATTAATGTTTAAGACTTGAGTTGCCTTTTTGGTAAGTTGAATGTTTTATTTCTAAAATATTCTAAGTTTACCATTTTAGACAGTTGAGTAAAGTTTTCTTTTAAAGCTCTTTTATTATTGGGTAAGTCTTCCGCTGAGAGTTGAGCCAGGCCAAGGGTTCGCTTGGGGCCAACAATGGTTCTCGAGTGCCAGTCGCGTCCAAGGTATAGGTTCGGGACATGACAGAAAAATAATTATTGTGTAATTGCATCAAAATTTATTAACTATTTGATACATAAATTAAACAATTAAGTGTCCCCAAATTTAGCTGTTATATAGGTATAACATATGTATCATATACATTATGTTTGTTGTATCGTATATGTGGATGCTAGTCATGAATCATATACATTACATCTGTATTGGGTACATCTATAATCTATTGTATATGATGTATCATATACATGGATATAATTCATGTACCATATACATAGATGTAAGTGATATAGATGAATAAAAGCCATGTACCATATAATTAAACTTATGTATCATATACGTTATTTCATATCTAAATTATCTATTTACTTTAACTCAATCAGTTATGAGTGTGAAGCTTAACTTTGTATAAATCAAAAGTTTTAGTGGACCATAATGTATCAAAAGCAATATATTGAAAACACAATTTTTAAGAAATAACAAAATACTGTAATATGAATAAGTTTTTAGAGAAACACTCTAAAACTTAAGTGAATTTGTCTTAAAAACAAAAAATATATAACATTGTTTATGTAAACATGGTTGAATACTACTCTATGTGAATCAAATCTTCTTCGGGTGGTGATGTGAATTGGCCCTTAGGCTTTTGTAGATCATCATTCTCACTAACGTATCCACCATCGGCCTTGTCGTTGACGTATCTCCACAACAATATTGCATATCTATTGCGTAGATAATATGAACGAAAACTCCGCACATGTAGCTACATATAAACCGCAGTCCCTACAACAAAATGCAAAATATAAATTTTAAAAAAATTTACACATCTGATTAGAATCAAGAATATAAATACTTACAGGCTATCACTTTTTTGCTGCATAATGTCTTAGGCAAATTCAACCTTGAAAGGATGTTGTGGTTCTAAAAGTATACTAGATTCTTTGTCCTTATATACATCAAGTTCTGCACAGTTTGTTCGCTCAGTTTTTTCGAAGAATCCACTGTCAAGGAGGTAAGAAGGAAGCATACTCGTTAATTTGTTTTGTCTCCCAGAGTGTACTTTTATCCTTGAGCCTAGAGAAGAGTCTACACGCGTATCAACCTCTATTCCAATTCGACAACAACCAACACTCAATGGAACTGCCCATCACAATTAACCAGAATGTAAACGTCATCCACAAAATTCCATGGTAATCTAGCTAGGATTCAAAATCCTTTCATGAGGTTGGTGATTGACCTCTCAAGTACATATACAACAGACTCACGGTCAATGCATTCTTGGATACAAATATTATCATCAGCCTGATTGCTATAGTACCTTTCATGGATATTGTGGATGTGTGTACTGAACAAGCAATTGAATGTTGTGTATCTGTATTGATACATTCTATGGAATTTTTATTTTTTACGAAGGTAGTAAAAAACAACATCGATGTGTTACACAAAACATTAGAAACATAATTATACATTTGTAAAAAAAAATGAAAAAAGTGATACATAGATAGTGGTATATTGTATTAAAATGTATCTGATACATATAAAATAAATGTATCATATACATTAAAAAATATATAAATGCCAACTTACTTGATCAATCCATCATTTATTTGGCTGTGACATGACATAGAATTAGTTTTTATCGATTGAAAATGCAACAACAAAATCCATCATATCAAACCCAAATGAAGAGGCTTTTGCTATGTATTTATCCTCTGTTGGTTTCCTGTATTATTGATTGTATTCAAAAGTTGTTATTTCAAAATGGATCAACTGGAGTAAATTTTATCAATTTTGTTTCTATAAAACTTACTTATTGGCATGACTTTTGAGAAAACCCCTAGTTACCCCATGCATATACTCATCAATTAGATTGGACGGAGCTTGGTATGTAATCCCACAATCTTCAAATGGGAAATACGGACGAATGTCATCCTCCAATTCGTCTTTTCCCTTTTCGCTAGACCCAAAAGAGTCAAATATGGAAAATGCATTTATTTTTTGAAGGAATCCTATTACGTGCTAGAGAAGTTTGAATCGCTTCGAACAACAATCTTTGTGATTGGAATATCAGTGGGTAATTGATTGTCCAAAAGAAAATTGTGACTGACGGTTAACTCTTGTAGATTTACCGCACTAACTGGTTTAGCAGGAATAGGCAATTTTCCTAGATCAGTGATAAGTATCTATGGCTTCTTGAGTTATGGATGATATTGTACCAGATATGGTAGAATCATATATGATTTAAATTGATATTTTAATAAAATTTAATAAACCAGTTGATAGTGACATGATACATAAATAATAATTTTATCGATGTATCAAATGTAACTGGATCTGGCACAAATTGACTGATGTTCTGTTGAACTATATCTGAAGCATCTTCATTTATTGTTCCTTCATTGAGATGTTAAGGCCCTTGTTCTGTTGCATCATCATGAATGATAGCATATTGTACAAAAAGTGATACATTAAACTGCAATGTATCATATACACACTAATTTGATATATCAAACATTGCTGATGTATCATAAACTGAAATGTATCATATACACACAAATTAAACTGCAAAGTATCATATACACACAATTTGATGTATCAAATAATGTTGATGTATCATAAAATGAAATGTATAAAATACACACAAATTAAACTGCAATGTATCATAAACACAATTTGATGTATCAAACAATGTTGATATATCATAATAGTAACTTTTCAATGACAATAATACCTTCTTATGCTCACTTGCTTCTGTAGTATTTTTTTACTAGAGGATTGGAGTTCTGAAACATCCTTCAGTTCTTGTTGATTCTTCAATGTATCATCAATCTGTGTTTTTAGATGTAGAACACGTTTTTTAAACAAATATGTTACTAATACATTTTTTAATTTGATATATGCAATGAACATAAAAACTATCCTCTACACAAATGCAGTAACATAAACCTGATCTTCAACCTCAAAGCAGATACACCAATGTTTTGGTCATTATGGGAAAAATCCATTTATATTGGTGAAGTTGGTTGTTGATCAAACTGAAAGGTACTTGTTTGAGGTTCAACATTGTATTTTTTATCGGAAACTTCAACCATGCACGGCATACACTTGTCGGCCACATCCTTCATCAATGAAATTGAGAACACAACAACATATGCAACTTAATACACAAAATAAATTGCATATACAACACACTACCTTTGGTGGCTAGTTGTCTTCCCTATGAATATATTTCATTGACTGAGAGTGGTTTCCCTTTATTAAAGCCTCAAGATACTCAAATTTTTTATCAACCTAGCAAAAAAGAAAGAAATTGTCATTCAGTTTTATATTTATATTGAATATACATAAACATAAATAAAATCGATATCATCACTTATGTAATACTTGTGATATTCTTTCGGTTCTTCAATATCGAGATTTATAGACTTAGCTTTTTGGGCATGTGGAAAGACTTGGACAAAAGATAAATTAGCAGCCAGGATAGGTGGTTCATCTGGCATTGATAATGACTGATTTATTGGCACATTCAACTGCTCTGACTAACTAGGTTTCAACACCTTTATTTTAGGTGTATCAACTTTCTTTCTCCTTTTGGATGGTGGTCGAGATGATGTATCATAAACCCTTGATGATCTCCTAACCAACTGCTCAGAAGGGCTTATGGAGAAATCCTCGAAACCTACAATATCTTTTGGTTGTACTTTCTTTGGATTAACTGCTATTGTGGAGGGTCCAGGAGGAGGAGCATCTTGAATGTCAGGTAAATCAAGAGTTGCAACTTTGTCTGGTGTTGAAACAATATTTGAACATGCATTCTGAATGACAACATTTGTTGAATATTATGACAAAAATATGTATCATTAAAAACTATTATTTATAACAAAAAATTGAAAGCTTAATAAAAAACTGTTATTTACAAATGTAAAATGAATGTTACCTCGGAGAAAGCAGCTCGACATAAACGTTTCAAACTTTGGCTTTAAAACCACGACCCTCCAATTGCAAATCCTTGGGATAACATTCGCTTCTTTAACAATAATTTCTGGATGTTGACTAGATGCACATTCGTAAGTCTATACATTCAGTGCATAAGGCATGCCAGATAAACGATACATTTGTTTATCAAGGTTGAAGTCTTGTTTGAGTGATTTCATTAGCTTGGTGAATGTAATCTGACCCCAGGGATATAATTGATACCTACCATCTTCAACCATTAAGAATTCATCAATCGGTATTGAAGTCTCACCAAGTTGACATAAAATAAATGTATGGACAAAGTATATGATAGCTATCTGAACGGCATCTTGTGTGGTCTCGTAATTGCCCATTAGAAAACGTTGAACCAAACGACTCTTGATTAAATTGATAGTTGCATCAGGGAAGTACATTTGTAATAACTGGCTCGAAGTGAATTCTGAATATGTTAAATCTTTAACATTACTTTTGCATTTAAGGCCAGTTATTATAGAAAAATCCTTGATACTAAACTGCAATACACTCATGTTAGCATGTCGAATATGCAGCACATTTGTGTTGTCCTGTTGCAACTCCAACAGCAACAGACACTTAGTGATTTGTCCCTGAAAATTGCATTTTGGGATGTTTAAATATGGTCCAAAAATTGTATTCTTGAATAGTTCAATGCCCTCATCTCCTACGGACGCTTTGATTTCCTTCAAAAAAATTAAAGTTGTACGTTGCTCCAAATCTCAATGCATGGGTTAGTATCTTTTTTATAACATATTTCATGCCCTACAAATTAAAAAACAAATCATAATATTGTACTTGTATAATTTCAACCACATGATATAATTAAGAGTAAATGATACATATTTTTTTTAAATTGATACATGATCAAGCTAAAATGTATGTGATACATAAATAGACTACATAAATCAACTAACATAATATTTCACCGTGTAATATGAATATACTGTGTTAATTGATACATTAAATAAAAAACTAAAAATTTAGCATATACATCATAATTTTATAATGATATCATATGAACCACATGATACATTCTGGGAAAAACTGAAAATCCAGCACATTCTGGGATACATTAAATAAAAACTGAAAATCCAGCATATACATCATAATTTTATAATGACATCATATCAACTACATGATATATTCTGGGTCAATGATACATAATAGAACAATTTTGGAATGTCACCGATTTACATTGCATATGATACATGAATAATTAACACCAATTCAATAAAAGAAATACTTCAATTATTATCGTGAACATAATGTATCTGACATGAACATAAATATTATAGTCTATAAGATACATTACTGACAGGAAATTAAAATGAACTTTATTACTTGATACATTATAAATACACATTCAAAATTGTACTAAAATTGAGGGTTTTACTGTAATTGATATGAATATAATGAAAGATACATTAATGGAAAAATCAATGAATCTGATACACATGTAAAAATTACAATCTATAATATACAATACTGACAGGAGATCTAAATGAACTTTATTACTTGATACATTATGAATACCCATTCAAAATTGTACTAAAATTGAGGGGTTTTACTATGTTTGATATTAACAGAATGAAAGATACATTAATGACAACATCAACGAATCTGATACACATGTAAAAATTACAATCTATAAGATAGAATACTAAAATTTGGGGTTTTAATGTATCAACAAAATACAAAAGCAGCAGCAGACTGCAATAACATTGTAGATATAAAAAAATGTATCTTCATTGTTACATGAATCAATTTAAGTAGACCCAACAGACCAAATGCAAAAATGTAACCAAAATTAGGATTTTAATGTATCAATATATTACAAATCGAGAATTGTCGAACATACTATGAGAACATTGAATTGAAAAGTAATGTATCTTCACTATTAATGTATCAAACTATTTCGACCCAACACAACAAATGCCATATCAAAGACAAAAAAAAATAGAAAATGTTATGAAAACTCATACCTTAGGTAGTGGAGGTCGGAAAATGACAGGTGCCACTTTTCTCCCCTTTTTTGGTAGATTTTTTCAACCTTTGTTTTTGACTTGACATCACTCTGGTCCTTCATCGCTAATGTGTCATGCAATAGTTTGGATCTATTTTCGGACTACTTTTCATTGTCAAAATCATATGTACGATTAGAATTAGAGGAATTTATTTGAGAAACACCAATACTAAATGATGGACCCTGATCCATAAGTATTAGGAAAAAACATGAAGAATACAACAATGGAGAATAAAATTTCTACCTATTCGGATATTTGAAACTGATAGACTTGAGAGAGATCCCTTCTGAAAATCAAATTGATTCTAAAATTTGTAATTGCTAAGGATGCGGAAATAATTTAGGGAGAAAATGGAGTGAAAAGGAGAGTGGGAAACGTGGGTCTAGGCTGAAAAGAGGAGTGAAATATTTATGTATCCGGAAGTTTTAAGAATTGGGAGAATTAAGGGATTTTTTAAATATTTTTAAAAGGTAGGGAAAATAGATATTAAGGTAAGTAAATGTGTGTATATAAGTAATTTATCCATATATATATATATACCTTGGTGGTATCAAATATCGATTACATTTATGCACGACAATGGGTAGTGGATGTAAATAATTTGGGTCATTGGTCCATTAAGGGTGAATAGTTTGGGTTAGGTCTAATTTAGGTAAAGAGTTCATTAATTTGTCCGATTTATGTAGTTTTCCTCTCTTTTTTATGGGGAAATTAAGCAAATACCCCATAAAAACAAAATAATTACAAACATATACACTATATACCCCCAACTAATTTCACTTAATTGATACTAAATCAGTATATATATACTGTATTGGTATCATTAAGTTTTTTTGTTCAAAAATTACTCACTAATCAATGATACTATAAGAGTATATTACTCGTATAATATCATTGATTAATGAGTAATCTTTTAACAAGAAAACTTAATGATACCAATACAGTATATATAGTCAATGATACTATAAGAGTATCTACTCTTATAGTATCATTGACTAATGAGTAATTTCTGAACAAGAAACATTAATGATACCACAACAATATACATATACTCTTATAGTATCATTGACTAATGAGTAATTTCTAAACAAGAAACCTTAATGATACCAATAAAGTGTGTGTATATATATATATATTAAACCAAAATTATCAGCCTTAATATGGGGGGTATGGACTGTATTTTTTTTTAAAGAATGAGTATTTCTTGAATTACTATGGATTGGGGTATGAACATGTAATTATTTTGGATTATATGGCCCATTTATGTAGTTTTCCCTTTTTTTTAATAGGGAATGCTTCCCTCTTTTAATGTACCTTACACAAATGACTTTTAATGGACCTTACACAAATGATTTTTATTACGTTTTATCCTATAACAAACTTTATGTTATACGAATATCAATTAGTGGAGATGTAATTAAGCAAATACCTTATGGAAAACGAAAAAAATAAAGAAAGAGTAATTGTCATGTCTTTTTTTAGTTTGATTCGAAGCAATTCCTTTAAAAAGCATATTTAGGGCCTGTTTGGAAAGCCACCTGGTAATTGGAATTGGTGTAATTACTAGGGTAGTAATTACCAGCCTAATAATTACATAGTCTAGTAATTACACCGACCTGTTTGTTTGACTTAGTGTAATTACACTGTAATTACACATGTCCTGTTTGGATGCCACACTGTAATTACACATGTTCTGTTTAGACTTTGGATGCACAATTGCAATCTTAAAATTATATTAAATTTTAAAAATAAAAATTAATTATTTAAAATTTATACTAGACAAATAAGAAACTTTATAAATGATATTAAATTAAATATTTAAGATATATATTAATTAATAAACATATGTTCTTAACTAATATTATGAAAAGTAATTGATTTATATTTTTTCAAATTAATATATTTCAGTTGAATTGATCATAAAAACTAGAAGAATGAAGTTTCTACAAAAAGATAATCTAATTAAAAAATGACTTGCAATATGAATTCAATATTACTAAAACAAATGAAACTGAAAATATAACATAAGTTATAAATTCAAAACAAAAAATTTAACATAATACTCTTATCGCAAATTTCAACAAAGACCACATAAATATGATTCATGTTTTTTATTTTTATTTTAAAACAATGTAAGTGTCACGCCCCGAGCCTACACCCTGGGTGGGACTGGCACTCGAGAACCATTGTTGGCCACAAGCGAACCCTTGGCCTGACTTACTACTCAACGGAAGACTTACTCATGATATAATACTTTAAAAAGTAAACTGAACTGCTCAATAGATAACTTAGAATGTATTAAATAACATTCAACTTAGTCAAAGTGGCAACTCAGGATTCAACATAAGCCAATAACAAGATAGTGACAAATGAACTAACTAACTGTCTATGAAGACTCTAATAACTGAGATGGATATCGGGACAAGACCCACGACATCCTAATGAACTAAAATACTGAAAAGCAATAAAAGGGGATCCTCCGAAAGCAATGAGGCTCACCAACAAATTCTGAAGCTCAACTAGAATCAACGATGCGTTGGATGCTGATCCTAGTTACATGTATCTGCATTAGTACATTGAATGTACGAGCATGCGGGGGGAATTCTAAAACAAGACATAAGCTTGAAAAGAGAACGGAAAGAACAAACATGGTCTCAACTCAACTCATTTCAATAGAAAGAAATAACATGAATGCAATATAAAGAAAAGCTTTTAAAACATGGATAATAACTCTGTGTATTTAGAAATACAATAGTAACTCTATATGTATGCAAAAATACAATATAAACTCTGAATGTATATAAAAATACAATTTACTTCTGTGTATATAATAATACAAAATACTTCTGTGGGAGTTTATCTAACCGATAACCATCACTTAAGAGTTATTGTGATGACACAATGTTTTGCGTCACGCTGCCAGGGTCGTCTTATACCTTGCTGAGGGCATAGAACCGGACTACTAAGTAGATCCACTAGTCTATGCTAAAAAGCACTAAGTAATCATCTAAAAAGTATGACCCTTTTCTTCCCATGATGGCTATATGGTTTATGGGGGTTGGGAGTTGTCTGAACTCTCTCCCATATCGGTGCTCAATACTACTCCCAAAATATAATACTAGCTCTTATGTTTAAAAACATAACTTCTTTCTGTTGAAATTTGAATTTATGGATTCAAGGATTGTGATTTGTGATAGGAAAGATCTCATGATGTTTAGGAGTATCTTTAGATAATTAAACATAAGAAACGATCAAGAAATCATTGTCTGAAAACAAGTATGTGACGCGGAGATGCATTTAAATATTTGGTCATGAAATAAATTTTGAGGTAGAAGAGTCTGTAACCGCTCCGCGATGCGGAGAGAAAATTTCCTCTCCTGAGGAACAGGTCCGCGGACGTGTGGTATCCAGATTCGCCGGACTTTTTCCTTCTTCATTTTATGACCCCAATTAGCCTAAACTCGGTTCTTTTTCTCAAATTCTCTTTAGATTCAGATACCCAGAACATATACACAAGAATTTAACTCAAACAACACAAGGAATCAACACTCTAACCTCAAGAAACTCCTCAATCTCTACCCAAATTCAAAAACGAAAGCAATTTAAGAACACACATCAAGAACATTCAAACTTCCAATATTTTTAGGAAGACTTCACACTGAAATAAACATGTTTGGCACATGGGTGAATGAACCCAACGTTATAAAAGTCTCACATACCTCGTAGGATTGAATCCTTGGCGAAATCCACAACCAAAATCTCAAGAACTTGACGAATCTTGAACTTTTCTTCTCCTTTCTCTTCTTGAGTTCTTTCTCCAAAAACCGTAACGTGTTTTTGTAAATGCGTAAACTGAACTAACTCAGTTTAGACCCCAATTAAACTTCTAAAAACGAAATAAATTAATTGGGTTGTGAAAAGACCATAATACCCTTCCAAAAATCCAGTTTTGACTTTCTTGATCTAGACAATCCAATTTCAAATGGACATATCTCCCTCATACAAACTCGAAACTGAGAAAACTCGGCGGAGTTGGAAAGATAATTTAAAGATATTTCCTAAGGTATCTTGTAGCACACCTAACGCATCCTGAGCTAAGAGTTATGGTTGTTTGACGTTGACCCAAAACTCATACTTAATTTAACTTTGTCAAACTTTCCAAATTTGATTATTTCCAAAAACGGTTTCTTTCTAATTCTAAGTCTTTCTAGTAGCGGGGTGTTACAATATATACCCCTTGGGAATATTCGTCCTCGAATGAGATTACTCTTAGTAGGCTAAGGCATAACATCTAACACCTAGCTTAAACACCCAACAAGGGAAAAAATTGCAACTACAACATGCCAACTTAAAATAAAAGCCAAGAAAAGGATTAGTACCTTAATTTGGAACTCCTCTGAATTCGAAGAGATGTGGGTATATCTTTTTCATATCCTCATCAACTTCCCAAGTAGCTTTCTCAACAAACTGATTTCTCCACAGAACTTTGATTGATGCTACCTCTTTTGTTCTCAACTTGCGAACTTGGCGATCTAGAATCTGAACATGAATATCCTCATAAGATAAGCTATCCTTGATACCAATATCTTCAGTAGGTATGATAAGTGAAGGATCTCACATGCACTTCTTCAACATGGAAATATGAAATACCGGATTGACCGGTGCTAACTCTTGTGGTAGCTCTAACTTATAAGCTACATTACCAATCCTTTTGGATATTCTGTAAGGACTAATATATCGGGGACTAAGTTTCCCTTTCTTACCAAACCTCATAACACCCTTCATGGGTGACACTTTCAAGTAAACCCAATCATCTACTTCGAACTCTAAGTCCCTTCTCCAAACATATGTGTAGGATTTCTGACGACTATGCGCTGTTTTCAACCTCTCTTGAATAACTTTAACTTTCTCCATAGCTTGAAGAACTAAGTTTGGTCCTATCAACCCAGTTTCACCAACTTCAAACCATCCAATAGGAGATCTGCATCTTCTCCGATAAATAGCTTCATAAGGAGCCATCTGGATGCTAGAGTGATAACTATTGTTGTAAGCAAACTCAATGAGAGGTAAGTGATCATCCAACTCAATGAGAGGTAAGTGATCATCCAAATTACCCTTGAAATCAATCACACATGCTCTCAACATATCTTCTAAAGTCTGGATAGTGCGCTCTACTTGACCATCTGTCTGAAGATGAAAAACAGTACTCAAGTTCACCTTTGAACCCAAGCCTTTCTGGAATGACTTCCAAAACTGTGCAGTAAATTGTGCACCTCGATCTGATATAATCAAAACTGGCACCCCATGAAGTCTAACTAACTCCTGAAGATACAACTTGGCATAGTCTTCTGCCGAATAGGTAGTTTTTACCGACAAAAAGTGGGATGATTTTGTCATTCTATCAACAATCACCCAAATAGAAGCATGCTGCCTGCGAGACCTTGGTAAACTTGTGAAATCCATATTGATTATCTCCCACTTCCATTCCGGAAGTTCTATATTCTGAGCCATACCATCGGGCCTTTAGTGCTCTACTTTGACTTGTTGACAATTCGGGCATTTAGCAACAAACTCTGCAATACCTTTCTTCATACTACTCCACCAATATACCTCTCTCAAGTCACGATACATCTTTGTGGAACATGAAAGGATAAAATATCTGGAGCTATGAGCTTCCTCCATGATCCTTTCTTGGAGTTCATCCACCCTTGGTACACACAATCTACCTTGATACCTCAATACACCATCTCCCCCTTATTCAAAAGCCATCTTACTTATGAACATTTGCCTTTAATTCAAGAAAAATAGAATCTTGGTATTTCACTTCTGACACTAATGATGATTCAGCCCCATTCATCACCAATACTCCTCTTTGTGTGGAATCCATTTGTCGAACTCCTAATCGTGCAAGTCTATGCACATCTTTTTCTAACTCTTTCTTATCTTACTCAAAATGGGTTGTACTACCCATAGACAACTTGCTCAAGGCATCATCAACAACATTAGCCTTACCTAGGTAATATAGAATACTCATGTCATAATCCTTGAGTAATTTTAACCACCCCTTATGTTTGAGATTAAGCTCTTTCTGACTAAACATATATTGAAGACTCTTGTGATCGGTGAACACATCCACATGAACACCATAAAGATAATGACGCCATATTTTCAAAGCAAATACTACGGCAACCAACTCTAGATCATGGGTTGGATAATTCTTCTCATGAACTTTCAACTGTTTGGCGGCATAAGCTATAACTTTGCCTTTCTGCATTAACACACAACCCAAACCAACTCTGGACCCATCACAATTACCACAAAACCTTAAGTACCTTCTGGTAAGGTCAATATTGGGGTAGTAGTCAACCGTTTTTTTTCAATTCCCGAAAGCTTTTCTCACAAGCTTCAAACCATTTAAACTTAATTGTCTTCTGAGTCAACTTGGTCAAATGGGATGAAATAGATGAGAACCCCTCTACGAACCTTCTATAATATCCAGCCAACCCCAAGAAACTCCTAATATAAGTTGGAGATGTGGGTTTAGGCCAATTATGCACTGCCTCTATCTTCTGGGTATCAACTCTAATTCCATCACTGAAAACAATGTGGCCTAAGAATGCCACAGACTCAAGCCAAAACTCACATTTAGAGAACTTAGCATACAACTCTCTATCCATTAGAGTTTGGGGAACTATTCTGAGATGCCTAGCATGATCTTCCTCATTCCTTGAATAGATTAGTATGTCATCAATGAACATGATAACAAACATATCTAAATAAGGCTTGAATACTCTATTCATAAGGTCCATGAACGCTGCAGGCGCATTAATTAAACCGAACGACATGACTAGAAACTCATAATGACCATAACGGGTCCTGAAAGTTGTCTTTGGAATATCACATTCCCTTACCCTCAGCTGATGGTAGCAAGATCTGAGGTCTATCTTAGAGAAACAAGTAGCACCCTGAAGTTGATCGAAGAGATCATCAATTCTTGGAAAAGGGTACTTATTCTTGATAGTAACCTATTCAACTGACGGTTATCTATACACATCCTAAGGGAACCATCTTTCTTCCTCACAAACAAGACCGGAGCGCCCCAAGGTGAGACACTTGGTTGAATAAAACCTTTCTCTAAGAGATCTTTCAACTGCTCTTTTTAACTCTTTTAAATCTGTTGGTGCCAGTCTATATGGCGGAATAGATATAGGACGAGTATCAAGAAGAATATTTATACCAAAGTCTATTTCTCTCTCAGGAGGGACTCCAAAAAGATCATCTAGAAAGACTTCTGGAAACTCTTTTACTACTGGAACTGACTGAATATGAGGTATCTCAACACTAGAGTCGTTAACTCAGACTAAGTGATAGACACACCCCTTGGAAACTAACTTTCTTGCCTTAAGGTACGAAATAAAAATGACCCTTAGGCACTGCTGAACTACTCTTCCACTCTATAACTAGCTCATTAGGAAACTGGAACTTGAAAACTCGAGTTCTACAATCAACTGAGGCGTAACAGGCATAAAGTCGGTCCATACATAAAATAACATCAAAATCTACCATGTCTAACTCAACTAAATCAGCCATGGTTTACGAAAATGGTACAATCACAATAGACTCTCTCTGCTAGAATAGACTCACCAACATGTGTACAAACACTGAAGGGCTCACTAAGTTTTTCAGGAAGAACATCAAAATTCATCGCAACATAAGGAGTTACAAAGGATAAACGCGCTCTTGGATCTGGCAAAGCATAAACATCAAAGTTAAAGACTTGGGTCATACCAGTGACAACATTTGGCGTATCCTCTTGCTCTTGGCGACTAGTGATAGCATAAAGATGATTTCCCCCTCCGCCTGCCCCTAAAGTAGCTCCTCTAGATACAACTCTATCTGGTGGAGCAACTGATGAAGACTGGGCTATATTTCCCCCCATTACCATTTCCCTACCTGTTCTTAGGAAACTCTCTCATAAAATGATTGTTCTGGACACACTTGAAGTAACCAGTGGAGCCATCACGACACATCCCTAAGTGGCTCCTACCACACTTAGCACATGCAGGAGGCTTACTACCCCCTTGTGCCATACTACCTTGAGAATAGGCAGGTTTAACTCTTAAATTTTGACTATTGTACTCACATTTGTTCTTTGATGCAGGTGCACTAGCAAATGATGGAGTGGGTCCCTTTTGTTTCTGTTGGAAGGAAGATCGGTTCGCATTGCTCTTTTACTGTCCGGACTCATTCTCTGATGTCTTAGCCCCCTTATTCTTAAACTCTTCTCTATCCCTCAGCTTGTCCTCCTCAACTTGTTGTACATGGATCATTAGCCTTGCTATGTCCATATCCCCTATCAGCATAGCTGTCTTTCCTTCCTTGCTTGACAGACGAGACAACCTAGCAATGAATAAATTCATCCTGCTCCTCATGTCAGCAACCATCTCCGGAGCATAACGGGAAAGTTATGTGAACTTCGACTGTACTCATGAACGCTCAAAGAATGAGGAACTCTCGTACCTTTGTTTCTCTCAGTTCTCGGGGAAAGAAACGCCCCAAGAAGGCCTCCTCAAACACAACCCAACTCACCAGTGGTGCACCCTCAGCTCGGTTCTTCTTCCATTGATCAAACCAGACCATAGCGACACCCTTCATTTGGTATGCAGCTAGTTCCACCCTCTCAGCGTCAGCAACATGTATGATCTCAAAAACTTTCTGAAGTTCCTCAACAAAGTTTTTTGGGTCCTCAATAACACTTGAACCTGTGAAGCTTGGAGGATTCATCCTTAAAAACTCATGGACTCTAAAAGTATCAGCCACTTCCTGACGATTCTCTCTCTGTTGCCCAGCTTGGTTGGTCATAACTTGGCTCAACATCTGGATAGCCTCACGGAACTCAGCATTGGTGACCTCTTGCACTTTTGGTGCACTAGGTACCCTTTATTCCTGTGGTTCAACAATTCTTCTAGTCGGACGACCTCTAACAGCTCTTCGTGGAGGCATGATTTGAAAGACACGCGCTAGCACAAGTTAGAAAGATACTTTTATAGAGATACACTCTATCGCACAAAATGAGTATTAAAGAAGTGAGATGTTCCTAAGTGTAACAGCCTCCTAATTATAGTTGTGGCCCGCTTCACACTGATAAATAAAAATCTACAGACACGGCTTCATAGACTCCCAAGGACTCTTGAACTCTGTGCTCTGATACCAAGCTTGTCACGCCCCGAGCCTACACCCTGGCGGGACTGGCACTCGAGAACCATTGATGGTCCCAAGCGAACCCTTAGCCTAGCTTACTACTCAGCGGAAGACTTACTCATGATAAAATACTTTAAAAAGTAAATTGAACTTCTCAATAGATAACTTAGAATGTACTAAATAACATTCAACTTAGCCAAAGTGGCAACTCGGGATTCAACATAAGCCAATAACAAGATAGTGACAAATGAACTAACTAACGGTCTATAAAGGCTCTAATAATTGAGATGGATGTCGGGACAAGATCCACAACATCCTAATCAACTAAAATACTGAAAACCAATAAAAGGGGATCCTCTGGAAGCAAGGAGGCTCACCAACAAACTCTGAAGCTCAACTAGAATCAACGTTGCGCTTCCAAATGGAATTAGTACATTGAATGTACGAGCATGCGAGGGTAATTCTAAAAAAAGACATAAGCTTGAAAGGGAACTGAAAGAACAAACCTGGTCTCAACTCAACTCATTTCAGTATAAAGAAATAATATTAATGCAATATAAAGAAAAGTTTTTAAAAACATGGATACCAACTCTGTGTATTTAGAAATACAATAGTAACTCTGTATGTATGCAAAGATACAATATAAACTCTGGATGAATATAAAAATACAATTTACTTCTGTGTATATAAGAATAAAAATACTTCTGTGGGAGTTTCTCTAACCGATAACCATCACTTAAGAGTTATTGTGATGATACATCATTTTTCCTCACGCTGTCAGGGCCGTCATATACCTTGCCGAGGGCATAGAACCTGACTACTAAGTGGATCCACTAGTCTATGTTAAAAAGCACTAAGGAATTATCTAAAAAGTATGATATTTTTCTACCCATGATGGCTACATGGTTTATGGGGGCAGGGAGTTGTCTGAACTCTCTCCCATATCGGTGCTCAATACTACTCCCAAAATATAATAATAGCTCTTATGTTTAAAAACATAACTTGTTTTTGTGGTTTGAGATAATTGCTCAAAACTTAGCTCAAAGGCTATCTTGGAAATCAAAGTTTCCTCTCTTGCTTAATTGTGAAAGCATTTACTCTTTACTGAAAAACTAGCTCAAAGGCTCTTTTGGAAATCAAAGTTTCATTTCTTGTTTAAATGTGAAAACATTTACTGTTTGCTGAAAAATTAGCTCAAAGGCTCTTTTGGAAATCAAAGTTTCCTTTCCTGTTTATATGTGGAAGCATTTACTCTTTGCTGAAAAACTAACTCAAAGGCTCTTTTGGAAATCAAAGTTTCCTTTCTTGTTTAAATGTGAAAACATTTTACTCTTTGGGAATACATAGTCCCGATATATTCTTTTGAAGAAATGGACTTCAATCTTTACTCTTTACTCAACTCAAAACTCAGGTCTTAAAACAAAGTTAAAACATTTGTAAAAGACTTTTGGAAGACTCTATAAACTTCTCTTGACATGACTCTTAACTTTTCTTGAATTTGAATTTACTGATTCAAAGATTGTGATTTGTGATGATAGGAAAGATCTCATGATGTTTAGGAGTGTTTTTAGATAGTTAAACATGAGAAACGGTCAAGAAATCACTGTCTGGAAGCAAGTCCGCGACGCGGAGATGCATTTAAATATTTGGTGGCAAAATAAATTTTGAGGCAGAAGGGTCCATAACCGCTCCGTGTCTCAGAGAGAAAATTTCCTACCCTGAGGAACAGGTCCGCGACGCAAACCTGGTACCCAAATTCGCTTGACTTTTTCCTTCTTAGTTTTCTGACCCCAATTCGCCTAAACTCAGTTCTTTTTCTCAAATTCTCTTTAGATTCAGATACCCAGAACATATACACAAGAATCTAACTCAAACAACTCAAGGAATCAACACTCTAACCTCAAGAAACTCCTCAATCTCAACCCAAATTCAAGAACGAAAGCAATTCAAGAACACACATCAAGAACATTCAAACTTCCAATCTTTTTAGGACGACTTCACGCTGAAATAAACATGTTTGGCATGTGGGTGAACGAACCCAACATTATGAAATTATCACATTGTTTTATTTAAAAATATATATATAGGGAAAAATGACTTAGTTTTCGAAAAATCGATTAAACTTATGATTTAAGAGAAATCGAATTTCCAAAAGGACAGAGTCGCCACTTAATTTTTAGTAAAAAAATCAAGAAAAAACTAAAGGTTTTCAAAAGATTTAAACAGATAAAATCAATTGAAAATAAAAGGGTTCGAAGTTCAATGTACATTCCGAGAAGGTGTTAGGCCCTCGGAATGCCCGCTAACTCGCGGTTGACCGGCGATTTGACCAAAAATGATTTTGACTAATTTTGAAATTTTGGCGAAAGTAAAAGAACTCATTTACTTTAACTAAATATTTAAAATTTTAACTAAGTGAAGAGCACACATCTTTGACTAATTTTTGAAAAGTTTAATAAAGTAAAAGAACTCATTCATTTTAAACAGTTATGAAATTTTAACTAAGTAAAAAAAAACTTATTTGTTTATTACTATTATTATTTTTTATCAAGGGGAATAACTAAAAGAAAACTTTCAAAGGAAAAACCTCAAGTGTTGACGGGGCTAATAAAAAATGAAACTAACCATGGAACAATAAAATATATATATAAAAAAATCTAGTATTATCTATTACTATTATTATTTATTTTATTTTTAGAAGGGAAATAAACTAAAGAGGGTTAATCCTAGAGGTAAGTAATTTCAAGCGACGAGACTAATAAGAAAAATAAACAAAGCTAAGTATGAAATAGTTTAATTCGGATATATATATATATAAGAAGAGAGAAATGGCTATCTTCGGAAACTTAATTAAATTCAACCATAAAAATAAATAAAATGTTAGTCAATCAACAAATAGATAAACAACTAACTTAAGAGGAATATATTGAATTTGGGTTTTGCCCAAATTTCCCAAATCTGCAAAAAAAAGGAAGAAGTAATAATTCATTTGGGCTTTGGCCCTTTTTCCATCTTCCTTGCCCATGATATACACAAAGTATGTATTTGAGGTGTACGCCATGTATATCACTAATTCTCGAACTCCCGGATCTGTAATTTTTATTTTTAACTATGTATCTTTGCGTTTTCCACCTGTGTTTTCACGTTTTTGCCCTGTATATGGTATTTTCTGCCCGTATATCAGTGTATATGGCAGGCATATCAGCCTGTTTTAGACTCTTTCGGAGCACCAAAATTTAATCTCCAGCCCTTATCTCGTTGCTTTTCAACCTGTACACCAGTTCCGCTGATCCGATATGAGGCTGACTCGAATAAGAAGAGCAAATTTGGGCCTTGACGGCCCAAATCGGAATGCAAAGGGGAATAGAAAAGTCCGTGAGGACCCGAGGCAGATTCACGCATAGAAAACAAATAAAAAAAAAAATAAGAATTAGTGCTGGAGAATATTTTAAATCTATACAATACAACCAAGGTATATAAAATTGAAATAAGGCAAAGATACATACGCTTAATTTATTATACCATTGTTATACAAGGACGACAAACAAATGTACACAATACTTAAAAGAACTTTTACTCAAATTAAAACCCCAACTTCACACAATAAGGTGAGACACCAAATGGTGGTGACTGCTAAGCATTTAAGGCTAACAATAACTAAATGGAGTAATTTAGGCACAACTACTTAGACAAATATGATAACACGGTAACAATTACCAATAAAAAAAATGAAACAAATCATTGAGGTCGATGTCATTAAGCTAAAGCAAGATAAAATAACTAAGAAAAGATAATATGAAACTAAACAAAGCAATGATAAACCCATGTATAGAATAGATTAAACTTGAGCATTTTGACCATGAATCAAAACAGTAGACAAAAAATAAAATAAAATAAAATAAAAAAAGTAAAAAAAATAAACAAATAAAAATTTATGTCACTTAAACTCTCATTCAAGACAAGGGAATAACATCTAACTCGTGCAAGACACAAAGATGCATGACTAACCTTAACATTTAATCACTAAACGTTAAAATTCAAAACACCCGAATCATTTTAGTGAAGCAAAAATACACAAGACCATTTCTATGAAACTAACTCATTTTTTAAAGTGTTATGGACAGTGTACAGGGATTTGAAAGAAAAGAAAATATAGGCAACTAAGATTAAAGCTCAAGACAATAGGAAATAAAGACTCCATTAAGCTTAAACAAGATCAAAGAAAATCGGACTACATTTTTGAAATGCTCTAAAGAAGTGAAGCACCGAAACGAGCACATACCGAAATGGCACTCATAAAGTTGAAACCAACAGACACACTAATCCATTCGACAACTTTGAGGATACACGAAGATAAAAGACAAAATAAATCTCAATCAAGTTAAAGACCTTTAATAAACCCACAAAGAAGACATAAAACTACTAACCCTTACACTCGGAATACAACATGTAGGCAGGATGACCAAACTAACAACATGGGTGACATTCCTAGCATCATAACAAGTATAACCAGAGATATTAGACACTAGGATCAAGAGAAAAACTACAAAGCTCTTTAACCAAAGGCGCTCTGAGCTTAGATCATACAAAGCATATTCATTCCATGTCTCGACAATCAAAACACATTAATTCATACAAAGGCGATCCATTCTTTAAACCAATAAAAATAAAATACAATCAGTGATGAACAGAACAAAGCAAGTAAGCTTCACAAAAAAGAAACGGGGAGTCTACAAAAACCAAAATGCTTTCATGTGCAAGCCAAGAGTGATTAAAACGAGTTAGAGTCAGAGAGGAATTTCACCTCTTCTGGTGCAGCGTACTGGGACGGGAACGGATCGGCCGTGAGAGAGAGCTTCCACCACCGGAATATGGCTCCAAGAACTCTGACGAGCAGGAAAGAGCAAACCAAGAACAAAACTAAACAGGAATCTGGACTCTCGATTTCAACCGCTTTTAAAATTTTTTATCTAAAATACTTATACATAATAGGATGACTGGGAATTTGGAGTGTATTAGGTCTCCAAAGCTAGTTGATTCCGACTTTCTTTCTAGCTTTTCTAATATTTTTTCTCTCTGCCTTCGAAAAAAAACAAATCTCAACTCCCCAAAAAATCCCCTTTCTATTGGAAAGAACAAGAATATTTATAGAAGGGTATTAGGGTTCCAAATCGGAGGGAAACGGATTGGAAAAACGAATAGACAAGGGACCAATTCGAAATTCGAAAATCTTTCACAAATAAGGGGAGGCAACCTTTTCTCTGCAATTTCACCCATTCCGAAAGAGGAAAGGGCGAATCAACGCTTGTGATCGATCTCCCGTCCTTGGGGCGCAACGTGGCATCATCTCACGATGCTAGGACAATTTTCGCGTGCCTGGTTGCTGAAGCGTACTGCTGCTCGTTCTGGGTTTGGCAGCGTACTGGTTTTTGTTGGAAGAAGAAAGCACTGGTACAGGGGTGGGGTTGGGCACATGGGTTTGATATTTGTGTTGATATATTGTTTGGATATATTGTTGGTATTGTATGTATATGGATTTGGTAGGGATTAGTATTGTTAGTGGGCTGCTGTAATGTGAGGGAAAATGGCCCAAATTTGGTCTTTGGATGGGTTTAAATTGAGGTTAGAAAATGGGTATGTTTGTAATAATCATAGCCAAGTGCATTACAAAATTAGCCCAAAATTGAATGTTATGTAGTGAATTTGGCTAAATTTCAAATAAGATGAATTAATATAATTAATTTAGGAGCTTCTCAATCTTAACGAAATAATGTAATTAATTTTGAAAATAATATAATTAATTTAAACATGAACTGATCAATTCAAAATCGTAATTATGATTTAAATTAAACTAAGTTAGTAAAACACTTAACTAAAAGAAATAAAAATCTTTTGATATGATTTTCAAATATTTATAAAATATACTAATTAGACACATAATTATATAATAATTAACTTAATTATTAACTAACTAATTAACTCAAAATTGTAAACTATTAGATAACTAAACAAACTAACCAAATATCTAATTAAACAAAATCTTTTTGAGACGATTTTCCAATATTTATAAAATACACTAATTATATACATAATTGTATAAAAGACATATTATTATTTGAAAATTATAACAAGTGACAAACTATTCGAAGCAACTTGCAAATTATTCTATTATATATATATATATATATATATATATTTTATTTTTTTATTTTATTTTTTTGAGATTTCTAAAATTAATTACTTTAAATCATTTGAAAATTAAGAAGCTCGAGATTAATTGTTATCGGGGAGGGTCAAAATTAGGTGTCAACAACTGTCCCTCATTTTACTTGAATTGATACAAGAAATTCGAGGAAAATGAATTTGACTAATCCAATTTTGACCGACCACATCTTCATCTTTCTAAAAAAAAAAGGGTTTTTGGTATGGTCTTTAGAAGTTATGGCCAAGCCCTGAAAATGGACTTCCTACATATCTCAGGCTATATGAGAATTCAGGCCACTTGTAGTTTGATACGCTTGATTTAGCGCACGATTATGAAAGAATTCAAAAGTCATCCTGATATCGAATTATGAAGACATCAGAATGCTCGAGAATGCAATTTAAGAGTGAATGTTGGAATACAACCGAGTTTTTAACATTGAGCCCGCCTACATATCCTTAAACATTAGGAATCAGGTTGCTTGTAGTTCGACTCTATCGGTTGAAAAGGAAGTCTATTACGCAAGATATCCTTTGGTTCTGGAGGAGTGACAAGTAAGTCGAGTATGAAAAAGAGGCTTGCAACCTCTTAACCATGAATGTGGTGCACTTCACACCCATAATTAAAAACTTACACGGACATAATTTCCAAAGCTCTTGGTGCATTGTCACTCAGATTGGAAAGCCACTTCCGATAGAGACCAAAAATTTTCGGAAGCGAAACTGAAACCGACAAACCTAAGAAAAACCCACATGCCTTCTGATAGGGGTGTGGTTTGATTGTGGTGGATGTCGCTCCTCTGCTCGCGTCCTAAGAGTTTGGCACTCCTCTTTGGACTATGTCCCAGTTCGCTGCTAAGAAAAGTTCCACGTTGTGCTGCATCCTTTTTTATGTCGTCCGCACCTGTGGTTTGTTTTTGGAGAATTCATCCTTTCGGATGCTCTCGACAAAGGCTGAGATAAAACTCATTAGCATAAAAATGCAATTCAAATGGGAGACAGTGTCTTTTATCGTCTTGACACTTAATTGTTCTCCTTGAATATTTGACGTCAACTCTATCAGGTTTGACGTGAAGCAAATAAAGTTTGTGCCTCATATTTGCAATATAATCTTCAATGTACTCTTCCTTTGATGTCAAAGCAATAAAAATAAGCTGATGTAATATATTGATAGTTCTTTTGATGTCGTTGTTGCAAAGAAAAATGATGTTGCCGATGTCGATCTCCTTTTGATAGGCGAATCTTTCTCGCGATGCGCGAATCTTTTTCCCGCGATGTATGAATCTCTTTTCACGATGCGTGAATCTTCTCTTACCATGTATGAATCTTCTCTTGCTATGCATGAATCCTTTTCCCGCAATGCATGACATTTTTCCTGCAATGCATGACATTTTCCTCGCAATGTATGACAGTTATCCCATAACACATGAATCTCTTTCCCGCAATGCATGATATTTTTCCTTGCAATGCATGACTTCTCCGCGATGCATAACTTCTTTCTCTTGCTATGCATGAATCTTTTTTCGCGATGCATGAATCTTTTATCTTGCAATGCATGACTTTTCCCGCGATGCATGAATCCTTCTCTTGCTATGCATGGTTCTTTTTCCCGCGATGCATGAATCCTTCACTTGCTATGCACGAATCTCTTTCCCGCGATGCATGACTTTTCTCTTGCTATGCATGGATTTCCTCTTGTTATGCATGATTTCTTCTTCCCGCGATGCATGAATCCTTTCTCTTGCTATGCACGAATCGCTTTCCCGCAATGCATGAATCCTTCACTTGCTATGCACGAATCGCTTTCCCGCAATGCATGACTTTTCTCTTGCTATGCATGGATTTCCTCTTGTTATGCATGATTTCTTCTTCCCGCGATGCATGAATCCTTTCTCTTGCCATGCATGATTTTTCTCTTTTCTTCTCTTGTAATGCATCAATCTCTTTTCTTGCTATGCATGACTTCTCCTCTTGTAATGCATGACTTCTCCGCGATGCATGATTTCTTTTGGTGATGCCTCCCTGATACCAAATGAAGATAATGCTTCACCGAGCAACATATGTGATCTTCTGGGTATCTTCTGAAATGGCGGTATCGTCTCAATCGACAATATAAATAAAAATGACCCTCGGAGTAGTGGTGTCATCTCATTTGACAATACGATATAAATGACTCTCCGGGTAGTGATATCGTCTCAATCGACAATATAAATAAAAATGACCCTCGGAGTAGTGGTGTCATCTCATTTGACAATACGATATAAATGACTCTCCGGGTAGTGATATCGTCTCAATCGACAATATAAATAAAAATGACCCTCGGAGTAGTGGTGTCATCTCATTTGACAATACGATATAAATGACTCTCCGGGTAGTGATATCGTCTCAATCGACAATATAAATAAAAATGACCCTCGGAGTAGTGGTGTCATCTCATTTGACAATACGATATAAATGACTCTCCGGGTAGTGATATCGTCTCAATCGACAATATAAATAAAAATGACCCTCGGAGTAGTGGTATCATCTCATTTGACAATACGATATAAATGACTCTCCGGGTAGTGATATCGTCTCATTCGACAATACAATATAAACAACCTTCAGGGTAAGGATATTATCATATCTGATAATATAATGTAGATAAATATCTTCCAGGTATCTTTAGTTGCTGGGAAATAATAATATTTCTCTCTTCAAGGTT
The DNA here is from genome assembly GCF_900185275.1 of Solanum verrucosum. Classification (NCBI taxonomy): domain Eukaryota; kingdom Viridiplantae; phylum Streptophyta; class Magnoliopsida; order Solanales; family Solanaceae; genus Solanum; species Solanum verrucosum. The sequence continues at coordinate 842,275 of NW_026020357.1, forward strand.
TTCATTTGTCCCATCTCCGAACATAATTGCATGTTCATTATAAAACTTGCCTTGCTGAGAATTTGAATAAAGTAATGCTACTCATATTCCCAATTCTTGGTATAAGAAGCATGAAATATTTCCTGCATCCACAGAAAAGTTATCAATTTGGGGAGCTCTTCGCCCTTTTGACTTCTACATATTCGTTGAATGGAAGAATATGCCGATCTTGAGGCAAACCTATAGACCTGCATCCACAGAAAAATTGTTAGTTTTTTTACAAAATGAACTGATCTGTGTTGATCTCTTCGATTGTCTGCTCCTTGTCTTGCTATCTCCGGTTGATTTCTCCGATCTCCCGCTTCTTGATAGATAAGACAAAACATTTTTATGTAAAAATAATTGAAACATGTAGGAAAAGCTTTAAGAAAAAATAGATTTTCAAAAAGTAGCATTTGGAAAATGTCACTGCCAAGTGTCATGTCACGCCAAGCTTAGTGGACGCTATTTGGAGTTGATGTTTTGGGATCTATCTGATTACTTGTTGGGAAGCATTCAAAGTTGTTCTAAACTGCCGATAGACCCGGTTGAAATTTTGAGGCCATCTCAAAATTTCTGTCCCAGTTAACTGTCTTGGTTTGTCTTCAGTCGTTGGTGAGCAAATCACGGAATTTTTGAGATTTTCTCAAAAATTCTGTGCCGGTTGCAAATCTCAAAGTAATTTCAGTCTCAACTTTGTTGGGGAGATCTTCTTCTTGAGAATTTTTGAGTCCTTCTCAAAAATTCTGTCCCAGTTTCTATTGTACAGAGAAATAGAAATCTTACGGGAAATATGATTGAACCCTTGTGGCGCCTACGTATCCCGTTGAGGCAGGAATCAGGTCAAACGTAGTTCCCCCTCAAGGGTTGACAAAATAGGAATTTTACAAAGAAAGCGACCGAGGCCGACATAGGCCGCCTACGTACCTCGTTCTTGAGAATTCAGGTCGAACGTAGTTCAAATACAAGAAAAAATATTAAAAGGGATAAAGGGGTGACCGAGGCCGACATAGGCCGCCTACGTATCTCATTCTTGAGAATTCAGGTCGGACGTAGTTCATTACATAGGGATAGATTTTAAACAAAACGATTACAAACAAATAGAACGATTACAAGGAAATGACAGAAAATACAAACTGAAACTTCACACATAATATCTTTGACAGCATCTGAGTTGATCGGTTTCGGCCATTCGGTGCCATCCATCTCCGACAGGATCAAGGCACCTCCAGATAACACTTTGCGAACCATGTAGGGTCCTTGCCAATTTGGTGCGAATTTCCCTTTGTATTCATCCTGATGAGGGAAAATGCGTTTAAGGACCAACTGACCAACCTCAAACATTCTGACTCTTACCTTCTTGTGGAAAGCACGAATCATTCTCTGTCGATATAGTTGTCCATGACAAACAGCAACCATTCTCTTCTCATCAATCAGTGTTAACTGATCAATCCGCTTGCGAACCCATTCAGCATTATCCAATTCAGCTTCTTGGATGATTCTCAATGAGGGTATTTCAACTTCTGCGGGTATAACTGCTTCGGTTCCATATACTAGCAAATATGGAGTAGCTCCAACTGATGTTCTGACAGTCGTTCGGTAACCCAACAAAGCATATGGCAACATCTCGTGCCAACCTCTGCGATTATCAATCATTTTCCTCAAAATCTTCTTTATGTTCTTGTTGGCAGCTTCTACGGCTCCATTCATTTGGGGACGATAGGCGGTTGAGTTCCGGTGAGTAATCTTAAATTGTTCGCATATCTCTCTCATCAAGTGACTATTGAGATTCGTCCCATTATCAGTAATGATGGATTCTGGTACTCCAAACCTACATATCAGGTTGTTGCGAACAAAATCAGCTACAACTTTCTTGGTTACCGACTTGTACGAGGCTGCTTCCACCCACTTGGTGAAGTAGTCAATGGCAACCAAAATGAATCTGTGTCCATTAGAGGCAGTTGGCTCTATTGGACCAATGACATCCATGCCCCAAGCTACAAATGGCCAAGGTGAACTCATAGCATTGATTCGTGAGGCGGCACCCGAATCAAATCACCATGCACTTGACATTTATGACATTTCTGCACAAACTTGCAACAATCATGTTCCATAGTCATCCAAAAATAGCCGGCTCGAAGGATCTTCCTTGCCAAAGTGAGCCCATTCATGTGAGTACCACAAATTCCGGCATGTATCTGTTCAAGCAGCTTTGCAGCTTCATCAGCATCGACGCATCTGAGAAGACCTAAATATGGAGTCCTCCTGTAAAGGATTTCCCCACTTGTAAAGAAATTGAGGCCATGCGGCGTATCGACTTCTTTTGGTTGAACGTTGCATTCTCAGGATAAGTCCCGCCCTCTAAATACTTCTTGATGTCAAAATACCAAGGCAAACCATCTGGTTCCGCTTCAACATGCGAACAATGGACAGGCTGCTCTTTTACCTCTATATCCACTGGATCGATATAACTTGCATCCGGATGCTTAATCATTGATGCGATGGTGGCAAGAGCATCGGCTAACTCATTCTGTGTCCTGGGAGTGTGTCTGAACTCAATCTTGCGAAATCTCTTGCACAACTTCTGTATATACCGCACATACGGTGTGATCTTTGGGTTTTTCACGGCCCATTCCCCTTGAACCTGATGAATCAGCAAATCTGAATCTCCAATAACCAGCAACTCGTGAACATTCATATCAATCGCCATCTTCAGACCGAGGATACAAGCTTCATACTCAGCCATGTTGTTCGTGCATTCAAATCGGAGTTTAGCCGCCATAGGATAGTGCTGACCGGTTTCTGACACTAGGACCGCTCCAATTCCTTTCCCTTGATGATTCGCCGCTCCATCAAAGAACACTCTCCAACCCGGGTACGCTTCAGAAATATCCTCACCAACAAACGAAACTTCCTCATCGGGAAAATAAGTCTTGAGCGGTTCATACTCTTCATCAACTGGATTCTCTGCAAGATGATCAGCCAAGGCTTGCGCCTTTAACGCCTTCTGAGTCACATACACAATGTCAAACTCACTCAAAAGCATTTGCCATTTAGCCAACTTCCCGGTCGGCATTGCTTTCTGGAAAATATACTTCAACGGGTCCATCCTAGAAATAAGGTATGTGGTATAAGAAGACAAGTAATGTCTTAATTTCTGAGCAATGCAGGTCAAAGCACAACATGTTCTCTCCAAAATAGTGTAACGAGCCTCATATGGAGTGAACTTTTTGCTCAAGTAATAAATGGCTCGCTCTTTCTTTCTAGTTTCATCATGTTGACCAAGTACGCATCCCAATGCGTTATCTGAGACAGATAAATATAACAATAACGGACTCCCTTCTCGCGGAGGGACCAACACCGGTGGATTGGACAAATAGTTCTTGATAGCATCAAAAGCCGTTTGACATTCTCCGGTCCACTTGGTCGAGGCATTTTTTTCAATAACTTAAAGATAGGCTCACACACCACAGTGGATTGAGCTATGAACCGACTGATGTAGTTCAACCTTCCCAAAAAACTCATCACCTCTTTCTTGGTCTTCGGAGGGGTAATTCTTGGATTGCCTTGATCTTGGAAGGGTCAAGCTCAATGCCCCTCCTGCTGACTATAAATCCCAACAACTTGCCAGCTGGTACTCCAAAAGCACACTTGGCGGGATTTAACTTCAAATTGTATCGGCGTAAACGATCAAAAAATTTCCTCAAGTGGGTCAAGTGATCCGAACTCTCGCGAGACTTGATTATGACATCGTCTACATACACTTCGATTTATTTGTGAATCATATCGTGAAAGATGGTTGTCATGGCCCTCATATAGGTAGCACCGGCATTCTTGAGACCAAAAGGCATCACCCGATAATGATATACACCCCAAGGTGTGATGAAAGCTGTCTTTTCTGCATCTTCTTCATCCATCAAGATCTGGTGGTAACCCGCATAACAATCCACAAATGACTGCATCTCATGCTTAGCACAGTTATCAATGAGAATGTGAATATTTGGTAATGGAAAATTATCTTTTGGGCTAGCTTTATTGAGATCTCTGTAATCGACACAAATTCTTATTTTTCCGTCTTTCTTGGCAACCGGAACAACATTAGCTAACCAAGTTGGATACTGCGTCACTTCCACTACTTGGGACTCGATCTGCTTTGTAATCTCCTCTTTAATTTTTAAACTCAACTCAGGCTTGAACTTCCGAAGTCTTTTGTTTTACTGGACTGAAATCTGGATTGATCGGCAACTTATGGGACACCATATTTGTGCTCAGCCCTAGCATGTCTTTATAAGACCAGGCAAATACATCAATGTACTCCCTAAGCAAGCGAACCAGGTCTCTTCTTTGAGCTTCCGTCAAATGGACACTGATTCTTACTTCTTTAACACATTCCTCATCTCCGAGATTCACAGTTTCGGTTTCTTCCAAATTTGGCTTATGTTGATTTTCAAATTGTCGAAACTCCTCAGCAACATGTTCGGGAACCTCATTTTCTTCTTCATATTCCTCACATTCATCATCACCTGCCTCATTTTGTTCACTCGGTTCATGACATGACATGACATTGGCAGGTTTTAAATTAACATTACTGAAATCATAAACGAACAAAGTTAGGAAAGTAAAATATAAACAGATAAGTAAACAAGCAAATTTGATAAAAGAGGCTTTTCATTTAAATTGAAAGACAAGCACAAACTTTAGCCATGGCCGAGGGACATTTTGCCTTTTGAAACATCACAAGGGAATTTAAAAACTTCAAACAAATAAAATTGCATAAAGGGTGGGTCTCGGACCTCTTCCGGACTACCACCGATTTTTAAAAAAAACAAAGACACATGTCTTTTCTACCCAGATGAGCGGGAAATCAGGAGTGGTGTGGAGGTCCAATTCTGCAATCGCTCCTCAGGCTCTGCATCACGGATGCCTGATGTCCCAGCCTCTTCCTCAATGACCGCATCAATCTCCTCAAAAAGGCCACAGATTCCTTCCCCGAGACCATCATCATTGACATATCCTCGCACCGGGAATGACTGGTACAGATGAGGAATTGGCCTGGCCAATGTTTGATCAACATTCTTGTTCTTCATCTCTGCTTCGTCATCTGTTGGGACATATCCCAAACCAAACTTTGCTCCTTTGGCGGGAATTTGGATAGGCTCGACGATTCCTTGGAAATGCTTTCCCAATCCAAAACCTGGTTCGAAACCATTCTGGAGCATAACAGTAGCGATCATCTTGTACACGCAGGCATAGGAGGCTGTGGAGCCAAGTCATCACCGGTGGCATTTACCAGCTCCACCGTGTAGAAATCACAACCTCGAGAAACATCATCAACAATCGGTGCATACCCATTGGAATGACTCCCTTCACCATAAATGACCAATTCTTTGTCCTTCCAAACAAACTTCATTAGTTGGTGAAGGGTAGAAGACACAGCCCCAGCCATATGAATAAACGGTCTTCCCAGAAGCAAGTTGTAACTGGTGCTGATATCCAACACCTGGAACTCCACATTAAAATCCGCAGGACCCACCTGAATATCCAAGTTTACTGCACCCAATGTGTCTCTTTGCACTCCGTCAAAGGCCCTCACATTGACTTGGTTCTGGTGAAGCTTTCCCAAGTCGAATTTCAGCTGCCTCAAAGTCGAAAGGGGGCAAATATTAAGACCGGATCCATCATCAACCAAGACGCGATTAATTATCTTGTCTCGACACATACAGGTGATGTGCAGAGCTTTGTTGTGCTTCCTCCCTTCAAAGGGTAGCTCTTCGTCACAAAAACTGATTCGATGTCCTCGAATAACTTGGTTTATCATGGCTGCTAGATTGTCGCTGTTGGTTCCTACGGGCACATAAGTGTCATCAAAAGCCCTCATCAGAGCCTGCTTATGTAACTGCGAACTCATCAACAAGGCCCACACAGAGATCTGAGCCGGCGTTTTCTCCAAATGCTTCACAATTGAATAATCTTTGGTTGCATTTTTCTCCAGAACTCCTCGGCCTCGGCTTCACTGATTGGCCTTTTTGTTTGGTCCTTCTTCTGCCCCCCTTGGGCCAATTCTTCCGATGTGTAGCACCTGCCTGATCTGGTCATGCCTTGAGTAACAGCCGTTTCAATAACAAATTTTGGTCGGGGAGAGTTTCTCGTGGCACCAAGGCAACAGCCTTCTCGGGTGTCAGAATCACAAACTCTTTCTTCTCTCTAATGCTCAACGAAGCCACAGCCTTTTCCAGTTCATCAGGTGCAATCGGAACTATCGCTTTGTCACGCACCAGTCATCATCTGTCTCTATCATATTGATAGTGGCGCTTCCATGATTTGGCAAAGGATTATTGTTGACATTGGGCGCAACTGTCTGAAGAGAGACCACATTCTGGTCAATCAGGTCTTGAATCTTATGCTTCAGGTTGATACAGTCTTCAGTATCATGTCCAACACTGTTGGAGTGATATGCGCACCTCTGATCAGGTCTGTAAAACTTTGAGCTAGTGTCAACTGGCTTAGGACCCACTGGATGAATATATCCTGCCGCAGTTAATCGCTCAAACAATTTTGTTCGACTTTCAATAAGCGAAGTGAAAATTCTAGCAGGCTTCTTCTCAAATCTAGGACGGGAGGGATCATAATTGCCCTGTTGAGGGGGAGGCATTTGGCGATAATTTGGAGCATTCGGACGTGGGGCTTGATATCTGGGATATGAGTTGGTTTGGTAGTTTGGTTGTGGAGCTTGGTAGTTCGAGGGGGTATTTTGGTAAAGTGGAGCTGGGGTTTGGTACATTGGGGGAGGCGTTTGGTAATTCGTCTGAACGTTGGCACAGTTGGGGGCGATATTTCGGTAATGATGAGATGGAGTCTGGTAAACTGGAGGGGGAGTTTGGTAGTTAGGCGGGGGTGTGTTTTGATAGTTGGGAAGAGGGGTATTTTGGTAATTGGTGGGAGGGGTATTTGGTAATCAGTCTGTGCGTAACAAGCCGGGTACAAACTCTGTGAAGGTCGAGAGCGACCTTGGTATGATGATGACTTCTTCGGGGTCTTCCTCCCCTCATAAGAGATAGAGGACACGTCCTCTCTTTTCTTCTTCAACAAGCCCGAAGATCCGGGCGAGGCAGCTACACGGGCAATCTTCCCGGTTCTCAATCCGTCCTCGATAGTCTCACCTACCTTGACTATCTCAGCAAATTTTGCTCCAACGAGCAACATGATTCTGTCATAATATTCGGGCTCCTGCACCCGCACAAACACTTCAACAATTTCTTTTTCTGACATAGGAGGTCTAACTCTAACTGCCTCCTTTCGCCATCTATATGCAAATTCCCTGTAGCTTTCAGTCGGCTTCTGCTTCATCTTCTCCAAGGAGTAACGATCAGGAACGATCTCCACATTATAGGCGAATCGTTCGATGAAGTCCTTAGCCAGAGCATTCCAGCTAGACCACTGTTTCGTTTCATGAGACGTAAACCATTCTAGAGCCTCTCCGCTCAAACTTCGACTAAAAAGCCGCATTAACAAAGCTTCGTCTCTCCCAACTCCTACGAGTTGGTCACAGTAGGCCCTCAGGTGCGCTAAGGGGTTCCCTGTTCCTCCAAAGATGTCGAATTTGGGCACCTTGAACCCTTCCGGGAGGTCCAAATTCGGATGAATGCATAGGTCTTCATAACTCAACCCGGCAACCTCAGGAACGCAGTTCAACTCCTTCATGGCTTTCCTAATTTCCTCCTTCATATCTATCTTGGTGGTCTCTTCCTTTGACCTCCACTCTCTCTCCCTCTCCTCATAGTGGTCGAGCTCCGAACCATGGGGATCATGCTCGTTGGGAACTGGTATTTGGAAAATGGGTTTTTGCGGTAGTGGTGGAGCGATAGAAGGACTCTGGCCATTTAAAGGGGCGTGATAGTTTTGGGGATAAGTCTGGGGGTTGGTGTACAGGTTTTGGTGAGGGAGGGAAGTGCGTGGGTTATTAGCGTTTTGGCCATGGGGGGGCAGACTAGTTTGGTGGTTTGCATTAGGGGGAAGGAGTGGTGCTTGGAGGTTGGTATTTTGAGGAGGGGGTGGTGTTTGATAAGAAGCTGAGGCGTAATGGGGGTTTTGAGTGGTAAGGTCGATGACGGAGGGATTATGAGCAGGGCTTGAAGATGGGTTTTGAGCCTGTTCCACGTTAGGAGGGGGAATTTGAGCTGGAGGTCTTTCGTCTGGTTGAGTGTTGACAGCAAAAATCGGAGGAGGCAAATCTTGTCTTTTCTGCATCTCGACCCTCATCTCAGCAATTTGTTGCATCAACTGCAGGATCAGTTCATTCTGATCAGCAAGGGCGGGCTGAGCCACCACGACATCAGTAAGGCCAGGTTCTTCGTTGTTATCACTCATTGTTGTTTTTCCCTTTTGTGAATTTTGGCCGGGAAAGGAATCTGTAGGCCCTTTTGATCTGGTAAAATAGGGATGATCGGCCAGTGTATCAACACAGATCAGTTCTAACTACCTGTAGGGAAAAACAACTCAAAGGCAAATATGTCAGTATTAGTTCTGGATGAATAATGCAAGATATCACATAGAAAGCAGATAAACACATAAAAGCTGCTTCGTTTGAGGACACGTTAACCCACGAATAATGGGACTGGCTTTTGAACAAGCAGGAATTTGCTCATTTTATTTTGAGGCTAGTGACTTAGAAAGGTTAAATTGCGTTGAGCTAAGGTCTTCTTGCCGCATCTTCTGGCATCTGTTGATCTAAACTCAATGTTTCCTTGCAGAATGAAAGAGGGGGAAAAGAAAATTTGAAAAAGATAGGGGCCGGGCCTTGAAAGGCTGCCTACGTATCTCCGAAGGAGAATTCAGGCCCTACGTAGTTCGAATACAAAGGAAATTTTCATTTTCATTCATTCATTTCTGGTGATTACAAGGAAAGTGAAAAACAGATAAGAAAGCTCCTAAAAGATAGATGGTGCCTTCACCGAAGCTTCTTCCTCTGACTACTGTATTAGCCACGGGGGGTAAACTCATATGTTTCACGGGTGGTTTTCTCATTTCCTTCCTTCCACCGTCCCTGAAGAGGAGGCCTATAGACAATTTCCTCCCCAGTATCTTCTTCAGTAGCTTCAGGTCTAGCGCCTCTGGGATCACTGTTGGTGGCCTCTTGGCTGAAGAAAGGGCATTTTCCATGTAGTTCCTGAAGTCTCATGGTTATATCATTGTCGAAGGCGTCATGTTCCTTCCGCATAGCAACCGTCTCCTCGTTCATGACAGCATATCTTGCCATCTTAGCCGCTAACTCCGCGTCCAGTGTTGCACTTTTGGCATGCGCAGCTGCGGTGGCTAATTCTACTTCTATTCTTCTTTCTCCCATCTCTCGAATCTCTTGTTTGATTCGACGCAGTTTCATCCTTAGACTCTCCTCAGTCGTTTTCACTTCAGCATTCTTGCCCTTTTCCATCTTAGTAGCAATTTCCCCTTTCCTGAGATGATAGAGTAGCATTTTAGGATTTGGTAGTAGGATTTTATTTCTGGCTGAGAAACTCAAGACTCGTGGAATTTTGGTCGGACATTTTGGTAATGACTTGTATTTGGCATTCTCAGAAAATTTTGACAAGGAGTGGGCTTGAAATGTCCTCATTCAAAGCAACGTATCACATAAACAGTTAAAGCACACAAGTAAACAAACAGATATCCCGTCCTAAACATGCATGTGACCCTTTTGTGCCAAGGGTAGGCCTAGCGAATTGAAGGACGTATATGTCTTTTTAAGCCAATTCATTATCCCCAAAATATTTCATTAATAGCATTCAAAAATGTTTGATAAACATAAAATTAGGGAAATGAGTTCGAAAAGTAAATTACAAAACGAAGTACAAATAAAGCAATCCCACGCAGGGGATGATAACAAACTTCAAGCTCCTCCTGATCCTTCACCAAGTTTGGCCCTCTTGGCGATGCTGACCTCTTCCCACATAGCATATCTGTTCGCCCATATGTGATCTCTTGCCAACCGAGCCCCTTCTTGATGTCTGAACCTTTCGACCGACTGAATCTGTTGCTCCATGTTATCATCTAGTTCTGACATGCATTGCCTGGCTCTTCGTAACTCTTGCTTCAATTGAGCTATGACTTTGGCGTCCTCTGAATGTCGGCGTTGATGGTCCAACTCATTCTTGTCATACTTCTCTTCGAGTCGATGAAGTCGAATTTGATGTTTGGCCCCAACATCTGCAATAATATGGGGAACATTTGGACCAGGCTCAATAGTTCCGGCGAGGCTCTTCTTCAACCATTCTTTGTAATCCTTAGAACATTCTGGACGAAATCTGTTTGGTACCGGCTCACCCAATACCCTTCGGGTCTTCCATGTTCTACGTATGTCTTCAGTGTAAGAGACTCGTCCATTTTCATGATCGGTTGCAAATTTCTTCATGTTCGCAATTTGAGGAATCTCCTGTTTCCCTCCCAGTTGTCTAAGGACTCGACCGGGAGCATATGGTCTAGTCCCTCTTAACCCGGCAAATATCAAGTAAGGGGTCTTTTCCGCTCGAATCACCATTTGTTTTGTCACCACTAGACTTTCTATCGACCACTGCACATTTTCCTCTCTTAGCCCTTGAAGTCTTGGATACCAGAATTTTAAACCTCCAGTTTTGTTGCAATGATTATGGTACATCCACCAATCATGACCTGCAAATTGATCCGATCGTCTCAACGGATCTGGTTCTTCTGGATTATGTGCTTTGATCAAGTGTCTCATCATCCACCACTGAAGTATCAGGTTGCATCCCTGAAAGAAACGCTCTCCGCTTTGACACTTGTCCAAAGCCCTATAAATGTCGGCCAAAATCATGGGTGCCAAAGTGTAGTACTTAGTTGCTGACCCGTAGCCTACTCCATAAAAAATAGCATGAGTAACCATTACTACACTTGGATGGATGGTGTAGTTTGGTCCTTGGGGAAACACCATTGTCCCAAGTAGACATATCGCAAAAGCGAGGGGGCGTGTTTCCTTCCATTTTTCTTCCGAAACAAACTCTTCTTTGAACTTCTCGTAAGCTCTTGCACGTCCAAATCGATAATACAACTTTCGAAGTGGAATGTTTGGCCCAGGCAGCTTGTCCATCCAATCAGCTTTGACGAGTGACAACTTTTCTTTAATTTCAGCAAAATCCCATGTTTTTGGGAAAAGGAGATCTGTATCGGGTTGGAACCTTCTTTTGTTGCACATGGCAACACTTTCATAACTTGCCATGACTTCTTCAATAGTCGGCGTCATTTCCACTTCCCCGAATCGAAATACCATATTGTCGCTGTCCCAAAACTTTACCATTGTCCCAATTAAACCGGGCCAAGCCACCATTTCCATCAATGACGGGAGATTGCCTATGTGTCTTTGAACTTTTCTCTTGTCCCCATTGTTCATGAACTTCCACCAAACTTGGAGATATGGGTCAGGTATGGTCACCATTCGGGTTCTCAGAGGCTCATGTACTGGATTCATTCTACAAAAAAAATAGATAAAGGTAAGTTTCCCCCGCCCCCATTAGATAATTGATTTGTTTTAAAAATACATATACATCCTTCAATTAACACATAAATATGATTGTCTCTTTATTGGCAAGATGGGCCAAATAGACACAAGGTGGGCTTCTAATGGGCCTAACACGCCTTGGGTGTTGGGTCAACTTAGTTCAAAATGCGCTAAAAGTTGGGATTTGGTTTCGCTCTACGCTAGTTGACTAAGAGTGGCTTTTGAGAGACCGGGAACCCAAGTGGACAACTTAGGCTGGAATTCACAACAACCATTGGACGCATGACGAACCAATAAATTGCCGATCATTCCGAAAAAGGGTTGAGTATAAAAAAGTCCGGTTGCGGTTCCGCAAAACCGTCCTTTAATATACTATACATACACGAGAATATGCCATGAAATGCAATGACAGTTATATTAATTTAAACACGTTGATAGCAAATAAACAATTTAACAATTAATACAATTAGTCAAACAAGTCAAATCTTATGGTTAGAACTTAATTAAATCCCCAGCAGAGTCGCCATTCCTGTTTTATTTAAAAATATATATATAGGGAAAAATGACTTAGTTTTCGAAAAATCGATTAAACTTATGATTTAAGAGAAATCGAATTTCCAAAAGGACAGAGTCGCCACTTAATTTTTAGTAAAAAAATCAAGAAAAAACTAAAGGTTTTCAAAAGATTTAAACAGATAAAATCAATTGAAAATAAAAGGGTTCGAAGTTCAATGTACATTCCGAGAAGGTGTTAGGCCCTCGGAATGCCCGCTAACTCGCGGTTGACCGGCGATTTGACCAAAATGATTTTGACTAATTTTGAAATTTTGGCGAAAGTAAAAGAACTCATTTACTTTAACTAAATATTTAAAATTTTAACTAAGTGAAGAGCACACATCTTTGACTAATTTTTGAAAAGTTTAATAAAGTAAAAGAACTCATTCATTTTAAACAGTTATGAAATTTTAACTAAGTAAAAAAAAACTTATTTGTTTATTACTATTATTATTTTTTATCAAGGGGAATAACTAAAAGAAAACTTTCAAAGGAAAAACCTCAAGTGTTGACGGGGCTAATAAAAAATGAAACTAACCATGGAACAATAAAATATATATATAAAAAAATCTAGTATTATCTATTACTATTATTATTTATTTTATTTTTAGAAGGGAAATAAACTAAAGAGGGTTAATCCTAGAGGTAAGTAATTTCAAGCGACGAGACTAATAAGAAAAATAAACAAAGCTAAGTATGAAATAGTTTAATTCGGATATATATATATATAAGAAGAGAGAAATGGCTATCTTCGGAAACTTAATTAAATTCAACCATAAAAATAAATAAAATGTTAGTCAATCAACAAATAGATAAACAACTAACTTAAGAGGAATATATTGAATTTGGGTTTTGCCCAAATTTCCCAAATCTGCAAAAAAAAGGAAGAAGTAATAATTCATTTGGGCTTTGGCCCTTTTTCCATCTTCCTTGCCCATGATATACACAAAGTATGTATTTGAGGTGTACGCCATGTATATCACTAATTCTCGAACTCCCGGATCTGTAATTTTTATTTTTAACTATGTATCTTTGCGTTTTCCACCTGTGTTTTCACGTTTTTGCCCTGTATATGGTATTTTCTGCCCGTATATCAGTGTATATGGCAGGCATATCAGCCTGTTTTAGACTCTTTCGGAGCACCAAAATTTAATCTCCAGCCCTTATCTCGTTGCTTTTCAACCTGTACACCAGTTCCGCTGATCCGATATGAGGCTGACTCGAATAAGAAGAGCAAATTTGGGCCTTGACGGCCCAAATCGGAATGCAAAGGGGAATAGAAAAGTCCGTGAGGACCCGAGGCAGATTCACGCATAGAAAACAAATAAAAAAAAAAATAAGAATTAGTGCTGGAGAATATTTTAAATCTATACAATACAACCAAGGTATATAAAATTGAAATAAGGCAAAGATACATACGCTTAATTTATTATACCATTGTTATACAAGGACGACAAACAAATGTACACAATACTTAAAAGAACTTTTACTCAAATTAAAACCCCAACTTCACACAATAAGGTGAGACACCAAATGGTGGTGACTGCTAAGCATTTAAGGCTAACAATAACTAAATGGAGTAATTTAGGCACAACTACTTAGACAAATATGATAACACGGTAACAATTACCAATAAAAAAAATGAAACAAATCATTGAGGTCGATGTCATTAAGCTAAAGCAAGATAAAATAACTAAGAAAAGATAATATGAAACTAAACAAAGCAATGATAAACCCATGTATAGAATAGATTAAACTTGAGCATTTTGACCATGAATCAAAACAGTAGACAAAAAATAAAATAAAATAAAATAAAAAAAGTAAAAAAAATAAACAAATAAAAATTTATGTCACTTAAACTCTCATTCAAGACAAGGGAATAACATCTAACTCGTGCAAGACACAAAGATGCATGACTAACCTTAACATTTAATCACTAAACGTTAAAATTCAAAACACCCGAATCATTTTAGTGAAGCAAAAATACACAAGACCATTTCTATGAAACTAACTCATTTTTTAAAGTGTTATGGACAGTGTACAGGGATTTGAAAGAAAAGAAAATATAGGCAACTAAGATTAAAGCTCAAGACAATAGGAAATAAAGACTCCATTAAGCTTAAACAAGATCAAAGAAAATCGGACTACATTTTTGAAATGCTCTAAAGAAGTGAAGCACCGAAACGAGCACATACCGAAATGGCACTCATAAAGTTGAAACCAACAGACACACTAATCCATTCGACAACTTTGAGGATACACGAAGATAAAAGACAAAATAAATCTCAATCAAGTTAAAGACCTTTAATAAACCCACAAAGAAGACATAAAACTACTAACCCTTACACTCGGAATACAACATGTAGGCAGGATGACCAAACTAACAACATGGGTGACATTCCTAGCATCATAACAAGTATAACCAGAGATATTAGACACTAGGATCAAGAGAAAAACTACAAAGCTCTTTAACCAAAGGCGCTCTGAGCTTAGATCATACAAAGCATATTCATTCCATGTCTCGACAATCAAAACACATTAATTCATACAAAGGCGATCCATTCTTTAAACCAATAAAAATAAAATACAATCAGTGATGAACAGAACAAAGCAAGTAAGCTTCACAAAAAAGAAACGGGGAGTCTACAAAAACCAAAATGCTTTCATGTGCAAGCCAAGAGTGATTAAAACGAGTTAGAGTCAGAGAGGAATTTCACCTCTTCTGGTGCAGCGTACTGGGACGGGAACGGATCGGCCGTGAGAGAGAGCTTCCACCACCGGAATATGGCTCCAAGAACTCTGACGAGCAGGAAAGAGCAAACCAAGAACAAAACTAAACAGGAATCTGGACTCTCGATTTCAACCGCTTTTAAAAATTTTTATCTAAAATACTTATACATAATAGGATGACTGGGAATTTGGAGTGTATTAGGTCTCCAAAGCTAGTTGATTCCGACTTTCTTTCTAGCTTTTCTAATATTTTTTCTCTCTGCCTTCGAAAAAAAACAAATCTCAACTCCCCAAAAAATCCCCTTTCTATTGGAAAGAACAAGAATATTTATAGAAGGGTATTAGGGTTCCAAATCGGAGGGAAACGGATTGGAAAAACGAATAGACAAGGGACCAATTCGAAATTCGAAAATCTTTCACAAATAAGGGGAGGCAACCTTTTCTCTGCAATTTCACCCATTCCGAAAGAGGAAAGGGCGAATCAACGCTTGTGATCGATCTCCCGTCCTTGGGGCGCAACGTGGCATCATCTCACGATGCTAGGACAATTTTCGCGTGCCTGGTTGCTGAAGCGTACTGCTGCTCGTTCTGGGTTTGGCAGCGTACTGGTTTTTGTTGGAAGAAGAAAGCACTGGTACAGGGGTGGGGTTGGGCACATGGGTTTGATATTTGTGTTGATATATTGTTTGGATATATTGTTGGTATTGTATGTATATGGATTTGGTAGGGATTAGTATTGTTAGTGGGCTGCTGTAATGTGAGGGAAAATGGCCCAAATTTGGTCTTTGGATGGGTTTAAATTGAGGTTAGAAAATGGGTATGTTTGTAATAATCATAGCCAAGTGCATTACAAAATTAGCCCAAAATTGAATGTTATGTAGTGAATTTGGCTAAATTTCAAATAAGATGAATTAATATAATTAATTTAGGAGCTTCTCAATCTTAACGAAATAATGTAATTAATTTTGAAAATAATATAATTAATTTAAACATGAACTGATCAATTCAAAATCGTAATTATGATTTAAATTAAACTAAGTTAGTAAAACACTTAACTAAAAGAAATAAAAATCTTTTGATATGATTTTCAAATATTTATAAAATATACTAATTAGACACATAATTATATAATAATTAACTTAATTATTAACTAACTAATTAACTCAAAATTGTAAACTATTAGATAACTAAACAAACTAACCAAATATCTAATTAAACAAAATCTTTTTGAGACGATTTTCCAATATTTATAAAATACACTAATTATATACATAATTGTATAAAAGACATATTATTATTTGAAAATTATAACAAGTGACAAACTATTCGAAGCAACTTGCAAATTATTCTATTATATATATATATATATATATATATTTTTTATTTTTTTATTTTATTTTTTCGAGATTTCTAAAATTAATTACTTTAAATCATTTGAAAATTAAGAAGCTCGAGATTAATTGTTATCGGGGAGGGTCAAAATTAGGTGTCAACACACATACCTCGTAGGATTGAATCCTTGGCGAAATCCATAACCAAAATCACAAGAACTTGACGAATCTTGAACTTTTATTTTCCTTTCTCCTCTTGAGCTCTTTCTCCAAAAACCCTAGCGTGTTTTGGTAAATGTGTAACTGAACTAACTCAGTTTAGACCCCGATTAAACTTCTAAAAACAAAATAAATTAACTGGGTATAGTGAAAAGACCATAATACCCTTCAAAAAATTCGGTTTTGACTTTTCTTATCTAGACAAGCCAACTTCAAATGGGCATATCTCTCTCATACGAACTCGAAACTGAGCAAACTTGGCGGCGTTGGAAAGATCTTTCCTACGGTATCTTGTAGAACACGTAATTCATCTTGAGTTAGGAGTTATGGTTGTTTGAAGTTGACCCAAAACTCATACTTAACTTTGTCAAACTTTCCAAATTTGATTATTTCCAAAAACGGTTTATTTCTAATTCCAAGTCTTTCTAGTAGCGGGGTGTTACAGTAAGTCTATATACTTACTTAACAATAAATTCTATTTTAATTTAAAAATTAGAATACTAATAAAATCATGCTAATGAGAAAATAAGCATGACATATAAAATAGATAATACGAAAAAATTCATAGAATCATGTGACGTAAGGTTGAGAATGAGAAGAAAATGAACTACAATAATATAAAATATAAAATAAACTTTTAGAAATTTTTAGTATAATAAAAATAAAAAAGAACTTAAAATATAAAAAAAATTAAAAAAAAATTAAAAATAGAAATAAAAAGAAGAAATAAAAAAGTAATCAGCTGGTAATTACACCATGTAATTACCAGCAATTCACAGTCTCTCCCTGTGAATTGGAGAGTGTAATTACCCCCTGCCAATTACACCATTACATGCTAACCAAGTAATTACCCGTCCAACCAAACAGGACAGACATTGTAATTACACCCAATTACTCCAAATCAAATTACCAGGGTGACTTTCCAAATAGGCCCTTAGAGTCCGTTTGACTTAACTTTAAAAAAATAGGTTTTAAAAAATAGTTTTTAAAAAGTCAAACTTAAGTAACTTTTCAGTTAAAAATGAAAAGTAGGGGAGTACCTACTTTTAACCTATTTTAAATCATTTAGAACTTATTTTCAAGTATTTTTAACTTTGTCAAACACTTCCAAAAATTAAAAATGACTTAAAAGTAGGTTTGAC